>NW_028280948.1:180000-480000 GCF_059751285.1 Brachycentrus maculatus
TAAAATTTTACAGATATAACATTAAGTTTTTTGCCCCTTTTGAAATCGCCACTTCACATACTATATTTCAAACTATATGAGGGAATTGACACGCTCAAGTAAGGGGAATGGTAAATATAATGAATTGATAACTTTGCTTGATTTATTATTTATTATAACAGCGGGAATAAGTTTAGGTGATAAGTTGGGAATAAGTTGAAATTTTAAACCACGTTTCTAGACGTTTATTGTAATTAAAAATTAATAACAGTACATATCTGGAAAACAGAGCGTCGCGCGTCAAAAGGACCACTGAACGTTCACCTCGTAGTTACATAAAATTTAATGCACGTTTTAAAAATAAAAATTTAATTTTTTTGACATCTCAACATAGATGAAGAAGAATATGGAAGTCTGGGCATTTACTGGGCTTACGACAGTTATAGACTAGTTTAAGTGATCACTTTACACGCGTGTAGCATTCATCAATTCTACCCATGATTGACCACCACACTACTTTAAATTTTTCGGAATCCCTAGATATGTTGATCAAACTCGTGACACAGTTCATGTGAGTTCACTACCGACATCTACGTTGGAATAGGGAAAGCTTCTATTAAGCAAAGACTCTTTCTATTTGAATGTAAGGTCCGAATCTTGGATTGAATTCACATACTTGAGCCCCGCCTGAAAACATGATTATTATTTTTTTATGTAGCTTACAATTGATGAAAACTCCATCCTGAAGATTGTTAGTCTATTTTTTTTCATATTCAGTACATAAATAACATACTTAAATAACGTAAGATATTTTCTATCAAAAATTGAATATCGCTTTATTTTTAGATTTTTTTGTAGTTTTGTACTGACATTTTTTGGTGGAACTGCATTTTATAGAATAACATAACAACTATGTAGTTTTTTCCACATGAATTTTATTTGACCAGCAACCGGATTTCGTCGTAACCGACGTCATCAGACCAGTCTGACGGTTGCTGGTCAAATAAAATTTATTTGGAAAAAACTACAAAGTTGCTATGTTAGGGCGCTTGTGCACTCCACGGAATTTTACTGTCGACTATAAAAAATAAAAGCGACTATAACAGTTTAGCGTGATCGAGTTCACGAGATCAAGTGCACCGATCCGAAGAAAACGGACAAAAGCACAAGCCGGACTGCCGGACAGCAAAATTCCGTGTAGTGCATAAGCGCTCCTCATTCTATGCGCTTTTCTTTCTTCCCTTCTCGTCATTTTTCCGTCTAAATCGAGTACAAAAGTGGTATTATAATTTGACTGGCGGCGAAAATGCGGGCTGGCCCTTTTCCCACGCCTCGTTAATATTTCACAGGTGGTTCGGCAGAAAATTACAGGAGACGGCCGCGGCCAGCATGGCACTGCGCGGCTACCACCTTTACTAAGCACCACCTTCGCTAAGTACCACCTTCGTGCCGGACGGCGCGGCGGCGGGCAGCGCGAGGGCCCGCCCGCATCGCGTGCGGAGAGCTCCGTCAATATTTGATGCGGTCGGTCAAGACGGCGCCCGAGTCTCGAACCCCAAGACGTCGGGCGGGGGAGAATAAAACGGAACGGAAAAAATACACGATAAATAATTAGCGACGAATGAAGAAATTAACGGGGCAAGAGAAATGGAAAACATGGGGAAGTCAAAGGATCTACTATAACGAATTTAACACAGTTTTTACAATTAAATATTGTAGCGCGTATAATACTTTATAATAATGAAAGGAAATAAGGAAAGAATGTAATCTAGTGAAGTTCTAGTGATTCAAGAACAAGGTTTCTAAATTGGTTCATTTATATATATAGAACTTCCAAGAATTCGTTAAGCAGCGAGTTAGTTAGTAGTATAATATTATATAGGCAGCACATACCATTTGTTCTTTTCGAGCGCAGAAAATATTTACTATTGGTAATGCCTGTGAGGAGGATGATTGGTCTGCTGAACGGCCTACCAAAAGAGTTGACATGTCTCATCTCAGGACTTCTAGATTAAGACAATTCCTCTCGGATTATATAACATGACGTTTATTGGTGATTTTATTTGTCTTGTGATTTCTTTTCTTTTCTTTTGATAGGTTTTATCATTTTGTGCGTGTTTTCTTTAAAACTTTCCGTTATTTTCTCTCGTGTATTTTAAAAAATATTTATGAATGTGTGCAGTGGCTTGAACAGGGAGTTTTTTTTTAAATCAGGGTAAGCAGTAGGGTTGGGTAAGGATAAGGCATAGTAGGAACTGGTCTGTTTCTATACCGAACGCGAGTAATCCAGGGTAGGCACAGCTTTTCTGCCTGTATAGAATGCACGCCTCTGAAAGTATGTACATTGTAATTGGCTTTGCGCCATGTACATGTGAATTTAAATTAAATAAGTTTTAAATAATTAGCGAATATGATTTGCGATTTGTACATTGTGAATGATGCACCGTATTAATTAAAATGTCAATTCGTTTAAAATATACATACTTATATTAAATATTAACATTTGTACGTGTATTAATTATACATAACATTGCTATGACGCAAGGACACTAAATTAAATTTGTTTAAAAAAATGCATTTTTCGAGATGAACAAGTTTTGTATCGGAATGAGATAATATATGTTAAATTAAGTACGGGTTTTTTCCATACAAATGTTCATAATACGAGCATGTACAAACATCCGCTAACTTCAAAAGGTTACCTTAACCGCGGTTCTGAAAAGACAATGACGCAAAATAACAAAATTCGAGTCAGTTCTTCGGAGGCAAAAATGTATAGCAAGAAAAAGGCAAAATAAAGGAGGATGCATACAAGTTTTTTCGTTAACAGTAATTACGAGTCCTTTGTCTTTCATACGTCTGCGGTACCTTGAAAGGAAATCACGAGCATAGTAATTTTATTTATAACTCTGGAAAATTTCAACTTGTTTTTTTGTTGTTTTGTTTTGCGAAGTCAACAAATTTAAGATCAAAGATAGCAAGCTCCTATTAAAGATGAAATTTCCTTCATGACTTATTTATTTTTAGAAAAAAACGATGACTAATTTATCGTAACTTTTATATGGTGTTTGTAAAAAAATGAGTATATATATATAAACGAAATGTTTTTTATTTTATTTTTTTTTTATTTTATATTTTGTTTTCATGTTACCGAAACCGTTTGGAGAAAAAAATGTACCAAGTTATTTTATTTTATAAAGATTACTTAATTTGTTTAAATAATGACAGGTCCAGCAGTTTATTGATGATTCAATTACCGCTGAGTAGTCCAGGAAAAAATATAATGTAAAGAATATATTCACTAAGAAATCTGAAATAGGTACCTCCTTTTGTATAAGACTTTAAAAAAACAAACTAGCATGAAATAATACTAGTTCCTACTTATAATAAATAAATTTTTCTTCAAATAGTTTTTTGCCATATTAAAAACATATATAACCATATTGTACTGCTTATAAGTAATATTCATTCATGTATTTTTAAATAGTCAACTAAACGAGCATAATTGAAGTCTATTTTTCATAAATCTAATATCATTTAGCATGAAATTGTAAATATATCCTGATATTCTCATATCCATAGCCGCATTGTATCACAGTGCGATGATACTGTTATAAATATATTGTATATACGGATTTTGAAAAATACTTTTAAATGATAACAGACAAAAAAGAAGAGAACATTTGAAATTTTACGGATGATTTATTTATATTCAGAGATGGATTCTAAATTTAAAGCTTAAATTTATACAACCACATAAAAACAGGAATGTAGAAAGAGAAAAAAAGAAACACGTAATGCAGGTTTCATCCGAGATTTTACTATCTTTTAAGATTTAATTTATCGTTCGTTTAGTGAAACCTCATCTCAAAATGCAAATAGTTACAAAATGATGCAATAATGATTACATAAACTTATAATAAATATATTATGACACCATCGACGCATTTCGTTTGAAATCTCGTATGAAATTTAATTTGATAAAAAAATACGACGCTGTTATTTTTCGTATATCAAGAAAATGAGATTCATTAAAATTTATTATTATTGGGAGGTTTTTTATATGAAAGGCGATAAAGCAGCTGGCTCGTAAAATATTAAGCATTTCAGAAATAAAGAAACTCAAACGAACTATAAAATATAGATAGGCCTTACTTAGAACCTCTGGCGTATAATCAAATATAAAAATTTGACACGTTTAATATTATTAATGTTTGAAAATTAACAATATCATATGAATACTGATCAGAGTCCGATTTGTTGAAACTAGTAACCTATAGAAGTCATATTGTGAAATGACGTCATTAAAAAATGGTACTGTATCACCATTCCACTTATTTCTCCCCGATTTTTTTAAATTTGACAGAATCTGAGATAAAATATTGCACGCCGAAAAAACGGTACAACAAGAAGTGGTTTAATATTTAACGAAATAATTCATTCCTTTTTTTAGATACAAAGGTCTCACGATGAACGCTGGCAAATGCATATCAGAACGAAGTATTCTGGTAAGATAAGTTCAAATAAGATCCTGTCCTTAACAAATCTAGTCTCATAAACATTTTCAAACTCGTTTCATGCAGGTCGTTTTCTATCGGAAACGCTCCGCGGGTACCTACTTGATATACAAAGCCGTCGAACCGAGTTGTACGTTAGTACGAGCGTACACGAAATGGGACATCCATAGCATCGCCTATTCAGGAATGGATTACCACTATAAAACACGAACGAATCGTTAAACAATGGATGGGCTATACGAAACAATCGAAAACGGAAAATAATCGAATTACTATTCATTTCATGGGGTATTTCAACTGTCGGATACATTTGCAATATAAGATAAGCTTAAATTTTATACGGTTTTAAGGCTATTGGTGTGTACTACCTCGAGGGATTCGTTCGCATTAGCAGTAGCTTGAGACCTAAGAGACCTTGGGAAAACAAAAGAGGTGTCGGAAGACCCCAAAAAAGAGATGGTCGGAAGACCCGACGACATAGTCGCTGTGGGGGATAAAAACAGGCTGCAAGCAGCAACCAACCTGATGAAATGGAAAGAAGGGGAAGAGGCCTTATGTCCAGCAGTGGAGGTCAGAGGGCTCATAAAGAAGCAGTAGGTTGTACAACTCACACAAGCTTGTAAGAGTACAAATATCCAACCTCGACTATCTATTGTTATAATTCTCCCGTTTTTCTTCATTAATAGTACCTTATTTTCCTATGCGAAGCAGAGCCGCCTCCGTGGTGTAATGGTCAGCACGCTTGGCTACCGTACTGGAGGTCCCGGTTTCGATTATAAGGTTGGGGTTAAATAAATGTAAGTGATTTTTCACTCTAATATTTATTCAATATTACCCTGGACTGGTACCTGAAGCGGAGGGCTGATCACCTTTACTTCATGTGTGAACGATCAAGATAATTTTGCGTTTATATGATGCAGTGTCCTATGCACCATTGGGTGCGGATAAGGGTTAGGATATTTTCCTATGAAACAGTTATATCCTTCATCCTGAGCTCTTTCACTTGCGTCACCCAAGGCGCGGGATTGACCGCCTTCCCTTCTTACATAGAATTGGCGATCAGATTAACACCGTTTTGATTCGATGCTGTGTTCATGCACTACCGGGTGAGAATATTGGGTGGGTCAGAATTGTGTACATAACCCTTTGAGGACAGAATAAAAAATATTTTACTTAACACATTTTTATTTTTAGAAATTATTTACAAATAAGTGTATACATCAACTGAAAATTTACTGAAAATTGTGCACACAGATTGATACAATATTTATCCCTCAACAAAATTTAAAATACACATTGTGTGCCTAGTAGTTAGCAACAAAGACCATGTTTTATGCAGTGTAAATAAAAGCATTTATTCTAGAAAAAATGAGGTAAAATATAAAACACTACTTATTTTTAGTATTTTTATGACTATAACTTACTTCGTTTTAATTATTTCGTTCAATAACCTCACAAAATTGATAAACTAAGATACAGATAACCTATAAATATCCCGACGTGTGCACATCGCCACAATAAATAGTCTGAAATAAGCTCCAAGACAATGATACCATCATGAAATCTATATAAGCACTATTTCTGTTACATAGGCATCACATATTGCACTATGGTTTTAACAAGAAACCTGTAGGCACTTAGACAATTTATTTTAAATTTGTGGTTAGCAGCAGTAACCAGTTGTCCTGAAAGGGTTAACACACGGAAAAGCTACGAACTACCGAATCATGTCATTCATTATGCAAACATTTAATTTGGGGTATATTTATTCTATGAAAAATGTCACAAGCCAGGCTATCGCGTGCATGTGAAGTTTTAAAACTTAAGGTCCATATGGACGAGGGGCCGATGTAGGTAATCATAGTTGTTGCGGACGCACCTATGTCTAGTTGCCACCCACGTCATAAGTGGGGAATAGGAAAACGCACCACGTTCCCAATAATTATCATTGTGGCGGGAAATCGTCAACAAACCGTTTCCTGGCAACACCCGCCCAACCCCCGGCAACTTCAGTCGATAATCATTCCATAGATACATAGATAGTGGATGGAAAGCACAAGGCATAGGGTGACGAGATACCCACAGGATATGGGAACCTACTCGAGAAATGACGTGATCATTTCATTGGCCCATTCCAAAAATGAGACATTACATTATTTTACATTGTTTGAATAAAATAATTATTATGTTTAATAAAGGATATTTATTTATATATATATATATATATATATATATATTTATATATATATATATATATATATACATATATATATGCACACACACATGTATGTCAGTGTGTGTAGTACTTTATTCAGGAACTGTAAACTCAAGCTTAATACGAAACCTAAAAACGAACTGTTCCACGGTCTGACGGTCTTGTCAACTAACATTATTAAAGGATAACATTTTTTTTGTTCACAATATATTAATAGCAGTTTATTTCTAAGGAATACTTTTACTAACTTAAATTACAAAGTTAAAACTTAACTTTTAGAGGCTTTTCTACAGGTGGGATAGGGAAGGTAAATGTGAAAAATACATCACAAACTCCGAGACTAATTGAAAATAAAATTTCTTGAATTCATTTTGTAATTGGCGGGAGTCGAACCCGCAACGCCAGTTTCGCAGTCGAGCGTATACCCAACTACGCGACCGTGCCTGTAGTTAAGAATGATGGTAATAATATGTATGCACATTTACTAGACAATACAGAAACGAGTATCTACTAATTTGGTGATTAGATAAAATATGTAAGTGAAATCGAACACCATAAAGCTGGTTACAATATAACAATATATCTTGGTTTGACGCTCACACTCGTAAATAAGCAGAATGTAAAGCATAAAGCAGTGTCCGCGTAGGAGTAGGCAGATAGGGTAAGAAGTATCGCATTTCGAGAATTGAAATAGTGCACAATATAACTGACTGAAAATTTAAGCAACGACCTAATTCTATCAAATAGAATTTGTGATGATGATTAAGCATAAACTGCCCACTCTATTTTATGAAAGTTTTATTTTCTGTGCAGATGTATCTAAATTCTCAATATGAATAAAAATAAAATAAACATGCCCGAAGTTAGACAGTAAGCTTAAAAGCTCTCACAAATAGTAGAAACGGATTCCTTGCTTTTCGTTATATTTTATTTATAACCATCTGTACTCAGTCACGCGTTGCTGTGGCTCAGTCGGGTTAAAAAGAAAATAAATTAAATAAGAACACACATTACTAATACGTTTAATTACACAATGCTTGAGAAGTAATTAAATAATTAAGAAATCTAAACTAACTTACTAACTAAGCATCACGCCGCTTCCCCGCAGGGGTAGGCAGAGAATCGAACGCCACACCACTCTGTCTTTGCAAACATTCTTCGCCTCTGCTACATTCATGCATCTCCTCATACATACCCGACGATTATTACGACTCCTAACCCGGCCGCTTTCAAGTATTTGACATACCTGATTGTGCCAAGTTTTTGATTAAAAAATCTATGGAACAATAAATTCGATTACACTGATAATGCTAAGTGACAGCATCTGTCAAGAAGCACGCAGTCTGCCATGAAAATGTTCAGTATTGCGTGTGTAATAATTACGTTCAACAGAAGCTTATATTTAAAAAAAATATCACGATTGGGATGAATATTATACGAGTTCCTTATTTTGCTTGATTTTTAAATGTGTACTAAGGTGCTGGTAAGATACTAGTGTAGAATTCTATAAAGAAAAATCTATTATTATTAATAATATTCACAAATTAGAGTTGTATGGTTTTACATTTTATCCGTCACCTTCGAAGTGAGTTGCCAGTTAACGAGATGGTAATGTAATTCGTTAATCGTGTAATAGAGGCATATAGAAATTCTCGTCAATTAATTCATAACTCAAAAGGAACGTCATTCAAAACATGACGGAATAATAAAGTTTCAAAAATAATGTTTGCTTATTCAGCAAACAGAATAAGTAATTGAACTAAGGAAGGGAAAAATATTCGTCGAATTTTTCGAGAAAATGATGGGTCATAATATCGTGGATATACTGGCAAAAAACGTTAACTCTAAAATCCCTTTTTTTAATTTATGTTTTACTAAGTAAATACCAATATTTCTTAAAATCTACTGTGTGTTTCGATGCATTTCGCATCATTTTCAAACACGGTGTATAATATTAAGCCGCAGTTTTTAACGTTAAAAATGATGCAAAATACATCGAAACACGTGTCACAGTAGATTTTAAGAAAAAGTCGTATTTACTGGGTAAAACTAAAATTAAAAATGGATATATTTTATCACAAAGTGACTGCCGAATCAATTAATGAAATTCTAAAATATCTGTTTGAATAATCCCTGTTTTTAAAGCTTTTAGCCTGAATAAAATATCCACTAATAAAATTAAAGTTGAATTTGCTTTTAAAACCACATAAATATGACATTTCAAACTACTTAGTGTATTTCGCCAGGTTATAAGAACGTTGAAAACTTTATAATACTGCATCAATAAGTCAAAATCCCATATTTTCGAGTTAACGTTTTTTGCCAGTATACCCACGATATTATACTACAAACATACTTATATATGTACCTCGTACAAGGTAAAATGTAACAAAAAAAAATTGGAAAGGACATTATTATCAGAACTTTATTCCATACTAATGATAGAGTTCTTTTCGTTTTACCTGGAATAAAAATTAGATCTAACTTGGTGGGAAAGTTTTGCAATTTTAACATATGGAATAAAATACTCTGCATTCGACCAGTGCCGCCTAGATAAAATAATAATACGTTGTAGAAGTTAGACAGTCACGTGAGAGAAGGGACCATCTGTCATATTAAATAATATCCGAGGGATCAAGTGCCCAAACGAATACAGAACAGTTGAAAATCCATACTGCGCTACGTAACATATCGCTGGTTGAATGCCAAAGGGCCACAACGCAAAAAAAAACTCTTTATTCCAAAAATGGTATCTCAATCGTCAACATTTTCATATTCGAAAGACACCCATGATTTCTTTTAGCGTTGTGGCTCTTTGGCATTAAATCAGCGATATGTTACCCCCCTACAACGTAGGGATAGGTTCTGCGTTATCGGGGGAACGTTACAGGGGGTAATTGTTTTTTATTTTTTATTTATAAAATTAAATAACTTGTTTTAACCACTTTTTTATTAATACAATTTAACCTACCGGTTTCGACAAGAACCTTGTCATCATCAGGGTGATGATCTTGTCGAAACCGGTAGGTTAAATTTTATTAATAAAAAAGTGGTTAAAACAAATTTAATTTCATAATGTTTATAAAATGTGCCACAAAGTATCTGCGGAAAACATTCAAGAAATTAATGTTTTTTAATTGTATTTTTACACTTTACATTTTTAATATAGGACTTGACCGAATATACGGACCTACTGCGTTATACAGGGGACCATCATTAAAGGAAAAATTCTGCTGCATACGTTATACGGGAAAACCTTATACGAGTGTATGTTATAGAGGAGTTACTGTATTTAGATTCGTGTTTTACAAGAATAATTCCTTTACTCTTAAAATATTATCAAAAATGATTATTTTTATATCTCAACAGATGTAGATGAATAAAAGTATGGGAGTCTGGGTATTTACAGGGCTTACGACCTGTAGTAGGCTGGTTTAAGTAATCATTTTATACGCGTGAAACGTCCTTCATTCTACCCACGATTGACATTGATAACCACACTACTCAATTTTCGGAAGTTGTAAATATCTTTGTGACACCTTTTCCACATGCGAGTTCTAGGCACCATCTATGTATGTAATAAATATATAGCAGCATGAAATGTATGGAAGAGATCACTTAACACACGTGTAACATTCACCAATTCTACCCATTATTGACAACCACACTACTCAAATTCTTGGAAGTACTATATATATATATATATATGAACCAATTTAGAAACATTGTTCTTGAATCACTAGAACTTCACTAAAGACATCTATTGGTGAGATGTAAATAAGCTTTTTACTAAGCAGAAACTCTTGTATTAGTATCTTGTACTAATACAAGAGTTTCTGCTTATTTAAAAGCTTATTTACATCTCACCAATAGATGTCTTTAGTGAAGTTCTAGTGATTCAAGAACAATGTTTCTAAATTTGTTCATAAATATAGTACTTCATACGGGGTCGTCAGCCCCGTAAATGCCCAGACTTCCATATTCTTCTTCATCTTTGATGAGATGTCAAAAAATAATATGAAAATAACTCCTGTAATTGGAGATAATCCAGATTTTGTGAACAAGTATTTGGACACACTCAAAATGTTGTACATCAACATTGATACGTTAGCAACTTTTGTTTAAATGGGATTCATTTCTCAAAAAAAAACTTATATTTCTAACTTACTCGGCCCTTTTTATATGATTAGAATATAAAACGACCCGATACATACTTTAAAAAAAAACGTGTATATTTTTCGTCTATACGTATCCACTGTGTAGGTACAGCTCCAACTCCGTTTATTTAAACTAACAAATAATAAAAAATTGTGAACGATACAGATCAGTCAATTATGTTTTATCTGACAACCAAACGTACAGATATATGTATACATATCTTTATAAGTAGAAGACATTCCACAAATTATTGATTTTATAGAGAAGATGAGTGAGTCACGCTGAATTCTGCTATACAGAATTTTAGAATCCATAAATATATAGTTACAGTTTCTGCTTAGTAAAAAGCTTCTTTACATCTCACCAATAGATGTCTTTAGTGAAGTTCTAGTGATTCAAGAACAATGTTTCTAAATTGGTTCATATATATAGTACTTCCAAGAATTTGAGTAGTGTGGTTGTCAATATTATATTACATATTACATATAATAGATGTAATTATAAAGAATTGTTGTAAACAATTGTTAAAAGTGAATTAGTTACATGCGAATTAAATATTTAAATATAAAATAAAACAATGATAATCCCACGATAATTTAATACTCCCATTGAACTTACGAGTAAGTATGGCATTGTGTTATCGTATATATTAATATCATATTATCTGTGTATGGAAAAGATAGCCTGATTTCATATTATTTATTGATTCGGCATTAACTTTGTGGAATGACACGATTATTTTAATTAAATTAAACACTTGAATAATCCACTGAGTTGAGTTTTATTTTTATTTACGACTAGTTTCGAAAACGACAATTGCGAGAAGTCTAAGAATTAGAATTAGAGAACATCGTCGTGGTCTAACAAGTAACTATTTTTCGGAATTTGCAAATCATATCATGGAAACTAACCACTCATTTGACTCATACACTTAAATTATTACACTCTGTTACAAATAAAGGTCAAGTCATGAATAATTTAGAAAATTTAGAAATACATAAAAATTTTAATTCAGATAAAACAATAATTAATAATTTACTGTTTCAAAATACGTCACCATTATTATCAATGTTTCCTTTTACAAAAAATGTTGTTCCTTAACCCCCCTACCTATATTTATTAACCTATATATACACCTAAATATATTTTTATTCGTTAGTTTTAATTTGTACCAGAAGATGAAAACAATTGTCGTTTTCGAAACTAGTCGTAAATAAAAATAAAACTCAACTCAGTGGATTATTCAAGTGTTTAATTTAATTAAAATAGCCTGATTTCGTTATTTATTTAACTGTAAAATGTATCCAACTGAAAAAATCAAATATTCATACATATTACGTAATGGTGGTGCAATGCATCAAAATAAAACGGGAATAAACGCGTTTAAAATAAAAAGACCAATATATACGTTTAATTGTCTGTCTGGAAACATTAAGGGCCATCGTCGATATTTCACTTAAAAACTAATATATAGTATAAAACGTGTTCTTTTAAGCATTTAAAATAAAATAACATTGTTACAAATAAACGTAAATTATGTAAAACAAAATATTGACGGTCGAGATGTTGACAACGCTAAAATTAAGTCACGCGTTCGATTTCTTATCACCTTGTCAAAGTTTGATAACAACGGTATAACGTGCTCAAAATCATTTGTTTCAGCGCGAAATTAAAAATAATTAGAAATTAATGATTAATAAATGTTTACAACGTTGATTTGCAACTCTCTTATCCACGTTTATTATTTTTATGTTAAAAAAATATATATAACTGACAAGCGTGATGGGAGCATTGATAATGCACAACTCTACTGTATTCATAAAAATGTGCGCCAATTTTTCAGTGTATTATAAATAATTAACGAGAAACATTTTACAATTATATAAATGAGAGGAAGGAAGAATATATGCGTCTGTATTTTATCCCAGAAAATCGATGGAACATAAAAAGGGCAGATATTTTTTATCAACGCATAGAAGGACGCTCTTCGAAGAAGCTTCGAAAAGCCCACGATGGATGAATTAAGTACTGTAACGTTATATATAAAGAATTATCACTTACCTTTAGATATATCTGGAAGTTTGAAACCGGCAAATCTCCCACCACAAATACAAGCCCACACAAAAAATGGCGAAAATAAAAGCTACGAAAACACCGAACTCTAAAGTTGCGTGAAATGCTCAAATCGGATTCGTGATTCGTTTGCTACAGTGTTGTCCGTTGTCAAAATATCCACACCAGGTATGTGAAAAATATTAATAATTAATTAAATCTCTGATCACGTAGGTACCTGCATACCTACCATAGGTTGATATTGCTAGATTTCATCGATTTTTTTCCACTTCCAAAAACTATGTGTCAGCTAGATTTTTTAAATCAATCGCTTGAACGAATTGATGCGTTTATTGATCTTTACAGCTTAAGAAAGATAAATAATCATTTTATAACTTGTTATTTTTTTGTTTCATGTGATTAAGTATGGTACAATATGTAAAATAAATATATTTATGATTAATTACAATTATTAGAGAACTAACATGATGATTTGAAACTTTAAAAAAAACATATCACATATTTTTTGTCAAAAGTTTAATCTTCATTAATAATTATTTACAATAAAGCAGTGTTAAGGGACAAGCGGAGAATAAGATAAAAAAGGACTACTGTCTCAAACAATGAAAATTTTATACCAAAATATTTAAAACTATCGTCAAAAATTAAACAGCGTTTCAAAACTATTTAGTTTTCCAATTTCAGAAACCTTATAATAAATGAGTATACGACAGTTTATTTCATTTTTCAATTTCAATGAAAAATTAAATAAAAATAGTTTTGAGCCATACAGGGTATTTAATGATAGCTTAATTAAGATCATAGAGGGCTTTTTTAAATTGATCGATAATTTAAACTCAATGTTTTATCTCATTTCTTTAAATAAATGTATGTTTATTTCTTTATGGAATGTATTCCTTAAATTAGGAACCAAAAAATTTTATGGAAAAAAAAAGTTTTTAAATGATAAAGGGAGATCGGCACCATGCTATATCTATTAATCGATAAAATTATATTAAACTACTTACCCCGTTATTTATTCCTTATTTATGATTTATTTATCCTTGCAATATATTTTTTCACAATAAATAGCGGGAATTGGTAATGTTACAAAATTTATCTTTCTCTTTTTTCGTTTTGTTGTTGCATTGCCAATGCGTACAAAAGTAATTATAAAATGAACGAAAATAAAGATTACAAGTGTAAAAAACAAGAACTAGAAGAAGCAATTGCGTTTCGAAGAAATGAAAATTCTAACCGTTTGTATATGCTGTTTTATTTCTTAATTTCTTTACCCAGCCTCAAAATTAGATTTCCCCTATAAGCTGTTTGTGAAAACGAATTGTTACATATTTTCCATTGTTTCTATCAAAGAATTGAGTTAATAAAGAATGCAACGTAGTGTCTTAAGTCCGATCATTTGAAACATAATGCGGTCAGTAAAATCAAGTGTTCATTTACCGTCTTCAAAAACTAAGAATTGTGGGATCCCATGACTAATGTTTTTTTTCATCACATTTTGACAATGGCGAACAGACATGCGAAGTTAACGAAATTTGTTCCTGGGACATAGATATTTTTATTTAGATTTCAGAGTATGAAACAATTATAATAATACCCATCAAATATTTTAATTCCACACAATATTTGTTTTAGAGAACTTTGAATTTTTCCATTTCATTTTAAAAAAATTAACCCAGGTTACTATTTTCAGTGAAAGCGAAAATTGAGAAACTTGTATGTAAAATAAAACCTTTAAAGAATATGAAACAAATGCAAGAAGATAAAATTGTTGAAAACACATTATTATTGGAGACAATGAAGGCCAAGGAAGAGGTGAGATATTCCCTCATAGTATTTTTAAATAAGGTAATGAGGGTAACATACTCTCCATTGTAATACAGTGAAACTTCTATTTAACAAACTTTGGATATAACGGACAAAAATCGGGTAAAATAAAAAAAAATAAAAAACATCCTGTTAGTATGATACATTCTGAAATTCAAGTGTCGCCACATGTTAAAACTTTTAGCGGCCATCATAATCACAAATTGTGTCTCAAAATTTCAAAAGTGTAAACAAAACTTGATATCAAACATCAACGTCACTTCACGACGAATGTTGGATGACAATAAATATAATTTAATTCTATTTTGTATTGTTTATTTGTATCTAAATACATTTTATTAATTTTTCGTTTTTAAATTTTATTTTAAAATCAGTCCGTTAAATCGAAGTTTTACTGTATAGTGGTTTTTTTTTGTTGACAATCATGCACATTATATCTGTTTTATATCTGTCGTATTTTTAATGCGTTCCTGAAATATAAAACTAAATCATCTGTGCACACAATTTCTGTTTCTTACAATAAAAGAAGGAATACTCTATTTTCCAATTGTTCATTTTAATAAATACACTTATTGTGTTAAAGTTATAACGTACCAACTATCACGAAGTTTCAGGCGTAGGCAGGGTGAATAGAATGCCATACCACTCCGTCTTTGCAAACATTCTTCGCCTCTTCCACATTCATGCATCTCCTCATACATACCTGCCGATTATTCCGACTCCTGACCCAGCAGTTTGACATACCTGGTAGTGCTGAGTTTCCTCCGTCTTTCTCTGCTTCTTTTTCAAACTACATTTGACACATAAATTTGTTTTACTATTCTTTCCTCGCTCATTCCTTCCACACATCTCAACACACCTTTCTTAATTTTATCGATAATGCTTATCTCAGCCTTGCATTCTTTCCTTATTTCGCCATTCGATCATCTACCATACATCATTTTACCACACATTTGTCTGAGGGATCGCATTTCGACTGCATTCAGTCTACTTTGGTCCTTCTTTTGCCAACTCCATGCTTCGCTTCCACATATAAGTTATGATATAAATAATACTTAATGATACAATATGTGAATAACCTCTTTAATATGAATAACCGCTCGCATTTACAGAGAGGGAGAACACTTTGTAAAATAGACAGGCACCGTGGCGTAGTTGGGTAGACGCTCGACTGAGAAACTGGCGTCGCAGGTTCAATTCCCGCCAAATGCAAAATAAATTCAAGAAAGATTTATTTTTAATTGGTTAAGCTATGAATTTTTCATATTTACCTTCCCTATCCTTATTACGTCCGCCTCCGTAGTGTAATGGTCAGCACGCTCGGCTACCGTTCTGGAGGTCCCGGGTTCGATTCCCAAGGGGGGTAAAATAAATATATGTGATTTTTTCACTGTAATATTTATTCAACATTACCATGGACTGGTACCTGAAGCGGAGGGCTGATCACCTTTCCTTCATGTGTAAACGATCAAGATAACACTGCGTTTATATGACACAGTGCCCTATGCACCATTGGGGTTGCGGATAAGGGTTAAAAAAAATCCTTATTATCCTACCTGCAGACAAGGTTCTAAATGTAGAGGCTTTGCGGGTTATTCCTTTAAAAAAAAGTAAATGTATTTAAACTTATAAAATGTTAAAATGGTTAAATGGTTATAATGTTGAGTATATAAATGTTGAGTTATAAAATGTTAAAATGGTTAAATGGTTAAAATGTTGAGTAGACTAAAAACGTTAAAGAAAGGACCATCTTTTGGAAATCATTCTATGTCATGATTTTATGGATGATGGAATATGTTATATAGCATTATCGCAAAATAATCAATGTTCCTTTAACCAAACGTGGTATCTGTTTGATTTGGTTTTTGTATTTGATCTTGCGATTCTATGAATGTTTTGATTTGATTATCTTTTACATAATTTCATGTTTACTTTTTTTAGGAGATGTTCAAAGTCTTGGTAGAAAAAAAGTGGAAACTGATGAAAAGTGAAATTGATGCCAATAATGAACAAGCCAACTATGGAATATATTTAAACATGATGAAGAAGCATAAAGCAATGTCTTCGGTTCATCCGACAGGTAAGCAATAAAAAACTTTTCACATAGATGCTGGCGATGATGACATTTGGTGAAAACAGCCATACAAAAGATGGAATTGTTGTTATAACAACATTCAGATAGTTATACAGATAAAATAGTACTAATTTGAAATCAAACACAGATTTCTTGAGTCTACTAAATTGTATTTTATTAACAAAAACACATAAAAAAATTACATTGTGACGATAGTTTCGCCTTGTTAGGGCATTATCAAACGAATGTCAAACTAATTCATTTGATAATGCACTAACAAGGCTAAAAAATTGTCACAATATAAATTTTTTATGTGTTTTTGTTAAAAAAATACAATTTAGTAGACTGAATAAATCTGTGCTTGATTTAAAATAAATACATAAATTAAAATGGAGTTCTACAAATTAAGCGCCAAATCAATAAATAGATTAAACATTTTCTACTGTATTGTAGTTTTAGCTTTATAATATTAACCAAGGCCAGAATTTGTAGGTAATCGAGTAATTTGACAGTATCTGCTCTTATCAAATAGATCCAGATATAGAGTAAACCCCCCCTATAACATTAGATACGTACTGCGTTATCAAAGGGAACTTTATATGGGGTTAATATTTTTAATTGAATTTTTATTTATTTTATTCAGCGGAAAATACTGAAATGAGTCATTTAAAATTAAAATACAGTTTATAAATATTTACCCCTAAAAAGTTCCCTCCGACAACGCGGTTTCTATCTCAACTTTATAGGGGAGTTTACTGTACTAACATTTAACTTTTTAATTGCTGGTAAGTTTTGTATCGGTGCCTACTACCCGTTACTATTTTTTTAGCAAATTTGTCATGTTTTAGTTTTTTTATTTTTTTTTATTTGTATACATTTATTTCAATCACAATTTTTACATATGTAGAACATTTTTTTTTGCAGAGACCCACCAAGCCACCTTGTGTGTCTTGTCGGTGGAGTTCTTTTTCAATACATTTTTTGTTGTTTTTAACGATTTCAACCTAATATACACACAAAAAAAAGAAAAAAAAATTAAGAATATAAACATTTTACAATTTTCATAAAATTAACTCTTGATCATTTACGAATTCCTTTATTTTGCCTTTGTTTCATATTTTATTTTGACCTCTAACATCCCTCGGCAACAAATTAAAAATGTTCGGAACGATATATTGCAGTGTTCGACTCCCATATTTACTGTCAATTCTTGGGACTATCAAACCTTCGTTGTGTGTAAATCTTGTATCATGGTTGCGTACTAAAGGATTTATTTAGTTTGTCATAGTCATCCCAAGAGATGTCTCTGCACCTTCTAAAGGTGTGGACTGACCGGAGTCATTTCGTTATAACGTAACACGTTACGATGCGAGCATTCGTATAGTCAGTACAGAGAGCCGAGCTGCTTGCCGCTCATTCTGAGTGCTCCATCCGAAGTCGGATGCTCGCCGTGAATGTTACGTTACGACGAAATGTGGAGGTGAGTCCCCACCTTAATAGAAAGACTCATAAAAAGACAACTTAGCCTTATCGAGTAAAATGAATACAAAATGGTATCGTAAACACTTTTTTTCTTTTTTTCTTTTTTAATTACTGCCTATATTCTTCCTTATGTTATCTCACCAATTCGAATGCAATGTAACTGTCTATTTTCTTAGACGTCAATGTTTATCCATACTGTTTGTGAAGTTCGGGAGCCTACCCACATAGTGTTCTAGTGTTCTAATTCTAAAACATACAATTCAGAATAATGAGAAGAGATATTTTTATATTTTTAGAGAACGTTGCTCAAGTTGCCAGTGTTTCTGGGTGCAGTGAATCCCAAAGTAGTACTGAGAGTGCGCGAAAAGTTGCTCTGGAAGCCCAAGACGCAGAACTCAGTGTGGATATCGCCAAGTGCCAGGAGAACATCGCTGATGCGGAATGTCAACATAAAATTCTAATAGTATACAACTTCATTTCCTTATTATCATTGTTTAATTTGTACCCTTTTGATCTGATCTTTTTTTTATTTTTTCCTTATGTCATTTTAATATCCCTTGTTTATTATCTAACAAGGTGATAATGTTTGGGTCTGTTTGAATGTTAGTGTGCGATTCTACGTATGTTGTGCTTTGTGTACCTAAATTAGCTGTAGCATGGGCTAGTTATTCTTTCCGACATTTGTCTTACAGCTTGGGAACCATGCGAAACCTTAGCTGGAAAGAGTTAAGCTGAAACAAAAAAGCAGTTTTTATTCATGTTCATCGGGATTTGGAGGCTAGCTCCGTTTACATGGGCATAGGTTGGAGTCTGTTTTAATCCGGGGGGAGTCATAGTGGACATCAGCTGAAAGAAAGTGCATTTAGATCATTTAGTTTTGGGAACGACTCCCGTTATTTATTAATTTTTTGTATTCTATTTGTTATTTTTTTTCCACCTCTGTAGTGTAATGGTCAGCACGCTCGGCTACCGTTCTGGAGGTCCCGGGTTCGATTCCCAGAGGGGTCAAATAAATATTTTTATAGTGATTTTTTCACTTTAATATTTATTCAATATTACCCTGGACTGGTACCTGAAGCGGAGGGCTGATCACCTTTCCTTCATGTGTTTACGATCAAGATAACACTGCGTTTATATGATGCAGTGCCCTATGCACCATTGGAGTGCGGATAAGGGTTAGAGAGAGATTTATTATTAGTTTTGCTAGATGCAAACCGTCTGGACAGTGAGCTGTTTTGTAGTGCTTTCTGGAAATTGTCAATAGGAATGCTGTTTTTATTGCATTCCTTTTCCAGATTGTATCGTTCTTTGGCAAACATTGGGCAGTGTAGGAGTAAGTGCTGGATGTTTTGCTCGCTGATGGTATCGCACGGGCATGCGTTACTACTCTTCAGTTTAAATCTGTGTAGATATGAGAGAGTAGCTCCGTGTCCCGTTAGAATCTGTGTCATCTCGAAGATGGGTTTAATTTATTTACCAAACTGCTTGCAGTCTTTTAGGTTTTCAAAGAAATATCTAGTTATCGCTCCTGTTGAGCTAGTTTGGTATCGTTGTTCCTATTCTTTAAGAGACAATTCCCTCAGTTCTCTTTTGGCGTAGCTCAGTGGGAATTTGTAGTATAGCTTTGCAGTTTTGATGTGCAAGGCTACGTCTTTGGCTAATTCGTCCGCTCTTTCGTTTCCCACAGGAAATTGCACTTGTTGTCTTCCTTCTCAAGATTTCTTGAGGTTTCCTGTATGCAGAACACCATCGGGTTGGTGGGCGATCCGTCTGCTAGCGCCTGTACTGAGCTTTTAGAGTATGACAACAAGTTGACAGTCTTCCAGCCGTTCTTTTTGCTAGTGACCCATTCCAGTGCCTTCACCATGGCAAAGAGTTCCGCTTGGAATACCGTGCAGTAGTCGGCCATGGGTAGCTTCTTAGTAGTAGTTGAGGTGTCGTTTTTATCTTGATAAAGATACTAGTGTTATCGCTGTACTTATCGAGGAGTATACAGTTGTGCGATATCTCAGTATTGAAGATGATTATTGCCTTGGGGAACTTCTGTTGGTTTTTTGGTATGTTTTACCGTTGAAAGTTGATTTATTTATTTTCCCGGTATTACCCGTGTGCGGTTCCTGGATGAGAGCTGTATTGTATTTTTGTTAAATAGCTTTTCGGAGAAATGACAGCGTAGCAGCCTTGCATCTCCGGAGGTTTTTCCAGCTTTACTGGCCATAATCGACCATGCTCCTGGCTAGTTGTCGCTGATGCGAAGGACACTCCGGGCTCAGTGTCTTGTGGTCGGTTGGGGTCTTGGTTTTGTAGACCTTGTTCACCACTGAGCAGTTGTTGCGCTTGATTTTGTCTGCTTTGTTAGTGCATTGGGTGGCTCGGTGTTCTCCGCCGCACCTCCAGCAGACCTTGCTTTTGCAATGTGCAACAGAGTGGCCGTTGCTCATGCATTTCTGACATGAGATCACGGCCATGTATTCGGATACCCACACACTTTCGTATCCGATGTTAACCCTTTGTAGATTAATGAGTACCGACCATAATTCATGCTCTACCGAAATTATGGCGCATTTCCTCTCTATCTCTCTGATCTCAATCCTGGGGATTGGTCTGTAGCAACAGATGACATCTTTTTCGCCATTCTCGCCTATTTTCGGAAGTTCTCTTCAGCTCCTCATACGTCGAGCAGCCCATGTCTTTGTATAAGTCGCTAAGGTATTCGCGGCGTGGGCGTCCTCTGCCGTTTATTACCTCGATCGTCTCTTCTATTATTTTGTGCAGGAAACCCTCTTGTCTTAGCACGTGGCTGATCCATTCGGCGCGTCTTTTGGAGATAGTCGCGAGTAGGTGCTTCCTTTCTTTGATCAATCGTAGTACCTCGTCGTTGGAGATGTGGTCTCTCCAGGATATCCCGAGCATTCTTTTATAGATCCACATCTCCAACGCATTCAGCCTATTCTTATCTCAGATAGGCACCATGTCTTGCAGCCATACAGTAGCACACTCCAAACATACGTTTTGACAAGAAGTTTGCATAGTTTCAGATCTATGTTATTTGATTGGAAAATCACTGATTTACTTTTAAACGCAAGCCTTGCTTGGTGTATGCAATTGTCAATCTCGCCTTTTGACCGGCCATCCCAAGAGATCTCAGACAAACTTTTTCACATTTTTTAGGAGTACTCCAGACATGGACACTCTCGCTTGCTGTTCGTTCCGGCCGTCGACCATTACTTTGGTTTTTTCTTTATTTACTTTCATGCCGAATTCGCTCATAAGGATCTTCTCCATGGTTGTTAGGACTGCTTGGAGTTTCTCTTCACTATCGGTAATCGAAGCAACATCGTCCACACCTTTTCTGTGATTCATTCGCTCTCTCGGTCTGTCCATTGTGCACTGTATATATGCGTTAAAAAGCACTGGCGACAAAGAGCATCCTTGCCTTACTCTTTGTCTTATTCTTGCCTCTCTTTGCTCTTTGCTACATCGAACTATAGCAGCTTTTTGCTTATACAGTGTGTGAATTATGCGCCTATCCCTGTATTTTATATCTATCATTTTCATTACCTCAAAAAGCTTCTTCCATTGCACCTTGTCAAATGCCTTTTTTAGGTCAATGAAGGCCACATATGTGCTTTGGTTCTTTTTTTAACGCGCGCAATGAGAGTATTGCCTCTCTGGTTCCCATTCCTTTCCTAAAACAAAACTGATCTGTAAAAATGCTCTCCACATTTGTTTCAATTCCCTTTAAGACAATGTTTGTCAATATTTTGGAGGTATAAGATATCAGGCTGATTGTTCTATGCTGTTAGAATTTTGTCGTACTGGCTTTTTTGGGGAGGGTAACTATTAAGCATTTTTAAAAATCTTTGGGTATTGTTCCAGTTTCATATATTAATTGTACTAGCCTTAATAGAGCCTCTGAGGTTCCCCTTCCTGCTGTCTTTATCAGTTCGGCTGGTAATTCATCCACTCTTGGTGCTTTTCCATCCTTTAGCTTTTTCAGTGCGCAGTCAAATTCTTCTCTGATGATTGGGTGTTCATAATCATTAGTCCCTCTTCTTGGTAGAAACAAATCATTCTCTCTCCTCTCTCGTTTCTTTCACCCAGCCCCCATGCTCCCATAACGTCATTAGGTACTCTTGCTCCTACTTCCGAGTTAAAATCTCCCATGACAATGGTCACCTCTTCACGCTTAGTCATTTTTAGCACGCTGGTTACGTCTTCATAAAAAGCTTCAATTTCTTCATCACTCTTATCTGCAGTCGGAGCATAGACTTGGATCACATTTACATTTACTCCATGGCCTTTCAGTTGTAGCATTGCAACTCTATCCGACTGAGGCACGAAGCTGACAACTGTTGAATCCGTTATTGTGGAGACTATGAATTCAACTCCTCGTCTGTGATCAGGTTCGTTGTTTCCAGAGAAGTATATCTGATATTCCGATGTGCTCTCTTTTCCACTTCCAATCCATCTCATTTCACTTATACCTAGCAGATCAATGTTTAGTCTTTTAATTTCTTTTATGGCACACTCTAATTTCCCCATTCTGTACAAGCTACGAACATTCCATGTTCTAATGTTTTTAATTTTGGTTCTACTCAAAACTGTCCCCCCCGAGATCTGATTGGGGGATTTTTAACTCCTGAAAATTTTGTTTTAAATGGTTTTAATTGTTATACAAGGGTTAAAACAATAAAAAGGATTAATTCTACTTTTTATTATTTTCCATTTTACTAAACATAGGATGGGAAGGATGTCGGCTATGGCCTTTGTAAGGAACTTCTTCGCATTCGCACTAGTGATAAGTAAACCATAGAAAACTTATTCAAAGAAGGCCGGACTGTCACCAGCAATAGCTTTTCCGCTCCGACAGGCCTTCCGCTCCGTTTTCACACATTGTACGGTCGGCATTTTCATAGAATTTTTCTTAATATCTTTTACAATGTTGATTAAATACATAATTATTTTATTTTACGATTCCCATTTTTTTATTACTATGTCAAGGTCCTTGAGCTTTAAACCCTCTCTCCTCCACTCCGTCTCCAGCTCGAACCTTTCTCTTTCGAAAATTGGGCACTTCCATAGAAGGTGCGGTACGTCCTGCGGCTTCGTCTCGTCGCACACGCACCCGGTGTTCGCTCTCAGCCCGAATCTGTGACGGTATGCTCTGAACGCGCCGTGCCCAGTTAGTATTTGTGTTAGCTCGTAGGAAATTGAGTTTTCCTTTACAAATTTTTGACAATCTTCGATAGTTTTAAAGAAAATTTTTGTGACACGCCCTGTTGAGTTTTCAGCATACTGGTTGTTCCATTTTTCTAAGCTTCTTTCCCTGATCCTCATTTTAGCGTAACTAAGATTTAATCCCCTCTTTGCTTTCAAACACCAGTGGATTCAGAGCGTTTCTATCCTGTATAGTTGCCAGGCAAGATGGCAATCCGTCAAGATTGTAATATTTTCCCAACGAATAGGAGGTTTTCTTATTGCATATTTTATAGCTTCTTTTATAGCAAACAGCTCCGCTTGGAAGACTGTGCAGTAGTTCTCCAGCTTAAATTTCCGCCCAGGTAATTCACTGTTACCTTCAAAAGGGACGAAAGCGGCCCCCACTTTTCCATCCAGCAGACTCCCATCAGTAAAAGTCTTTACTTCCGATTCTAAGTTTGCCGGAGGATTATCGTTGTAAAGTTCGCAAATTATTTTAAGTCTATTGGCAGGGTGAGGCAGCTCTCTGTGTTTCATCACTCCCTATTGTCGATCACTGGGTAATTCTCGCAATTGTTTAGTATTTTTAACATGGTAGAGTTCAGAATTTTTCTCCCTCAATTTTTCTATTTAGTGGAATGAATCCGTTCAGAGCCTGCGCCGAAGTCAGAGATATTGTTCTATATGCTTTGCAGCATCTGATTGCTATCACTCTCTGCACTCTATTGAGCTTGTTTACATTTACTTTTTTGCTGGTCGCCTCTGCCCATACGCTGGCTGCATATGTAAATATAGGCTCCACTGCACCGTGGTTAAAGTTGTTTTATTACTTCATGGACGCTCCCCGTGTTGGTTTTACCGCCCTCAGTAATTGGTTGGTGACTTGAGCCGCCTTTTTACATACAGAGTCTACATGTTTAGACCAGTTTAAATTTCTGTCAATAACAACACCTAAAATTTTAATATCGCCTGCGTATGTTATGACTGTGTTCCTCATAATAAGTTAAGGTGGGTCCACTTTCCGTCTTGTTATGAACATGGCGTGGGTTTTTCCCTCCGCTAATTGCAGCTTGGTGCAGCTCTCCCATTGATGAGCTTTTGTAATGCATTATTTACTCTACTTTCAAGATTTGTTACATCGTCGTCAACTGCTATAAGGAGGAGATCATCCGTGAAGGCCCGTATCTCCGCTCCTTCTTCAAAAGTTGCTTGCAGTATGTCATCGACTATGTAGTTCCAAAAACTGGGACCGCATGCTGAACCCTGGATACAACCCTTTGTTGTTTCTTTTTCTAAAGTAGTATCGCAGTGTGTCAGTCTGACTGTTCTTTCCTCCAAGTAGCTCTTCGCTAGGTGATAAAGGTTATCTGGACAGTTTTTATTTTGAAGCTGTTTAAGCAGGAAGGGCCACCACGCATGGTCGAAGGCCCCCTTTATGTCCAGAGACACCGCGACTGCCAGCTTTCGATGGGTATAAGCATTCTTTAGTGTGCTAATCAATGCTACCAGTGCGTCCTCTGTGGACCTCTGTGGCATAAAACCATTTTGGTTCATACTAAGTTTGTTATTGTCCGCCTCCGTAGTGTAATGGTCAGCACCCTCGGCTACCGTTCTGGAGGTCCCGGGTTCGATTCCCAAGGGGGGTAAAATAAATATAAGTGATTTTTTCACTGTCATATTTTTTCAATATTACCCTGGACTGGTACCTGAAGCGGAGGGCTGATCACCTTTCCTTCATGTGTAAACGATCAAAATAACACTGCGTTTATATGACGCAGTGCCCTATGCACCATTGGGGTGCGGATAAGGGTTTTATTATTTATTATTATTAAGTTTGTTATTATGTTGAAAGTTCCAGTTAATTCTGTTACTAAGCAGCTTCTCCAGCACCTTTGCAAAAATTGGGAGCAGTCCAATAGAATGTAAGAGCTGATGTCTGATAAATCTTCCTTTCCAGGCTTGGGAATAACTACTATTATAGCCTTCTTCCGTATTTTGGGAAAGTGCATTATCCTAAGGTAGGCATTGTTCATCTCTAATATGAGTTGGGGTTCCAAACAGTACACGTGCAAATAAATATGTATCGCTAGTCAAATGGTCATTTCTTGGGGCTTTTTCAGGATTCATATTAGAGAGGATTTCTTCAATTTTTTTTTTGTACACAGGGTGGACTCGTCAATACTGATATATTCGGTTAAGCTATCATTTCTAACTTTAGCCTGTTCCTCGTTGTCTTGTGCAATATCATCGTCGGGAAAAATTTATAACTAAGTCCTCTGGCAGTTTTTTCGGCCGTATCGAGATGGAGGTTACCGTTCTTCAGAGTAGTTGCTGGAACAATTTTTCGGGATTTATTCAAGACTCTGAATTGTTCCCCATGCAGCTTCCCTGTTTTGTTGACAGCAGTACATTTTCCATGATTCCGTCTTTGCATTAATTATGGCTTTTTCATAAAGGTCTCTTTTCTCCGTATATTCTTGCAACACGTGACTTCTTCTGAATTGTCCAGCATTTTCCAACTTGTGTTTAGCTCTTCTTAGACTCAACTTCATCTCTGTCAAAGATACGTTCCACCATGACAGGGCTTATGATGGTGCTCTTTCTTGAGAGGAATGATTTAAAGCATGCTTTCTGTATTGTATTTGTAAGTGTATCTATCCCTTGCTCCAGTTGGTTTTCGTCATCTGATCTCAAGATTCTCAAGAAAAAGGTGTGATCTAATTTTTTTTGCCAGTTCTTTACACAAAAAGTCATTAAATATATCCCATTTTGCCTTCTTGGTTTTGTATATGGCTGTTTTGTTCTGAATAATACCTGATTTTTGCGTATTGATCTGATAGACAATTGGATTGTGGTCGCTTAAGTTATTGGTTTTTCTTTCAACATGCCAATCTGAAACATCGTTCAAGGCCTCAGATGAGCAAAAGGTTACATTGATAACACTGTGAATATGTATGTTCCTGCGAAATGTCTCGAAAGTTGGTGTGGCTCCAGTGTTCAGTATGTAGTAGTTCTTTTCTGCCAGATATGAAGCAATTTCTTCTCCTCTTCTGTCGGTTTTATTGTTACCCCACCAGATGTTTTTAGCATTGAAGTCACCTCCAACTATCAGTTTCCCAAAAGATGAACCTTCCAGTTTATTAATAAAGTTTATCTCTTCCTCGCCGGGTTCCACGTATACGGATCCAATAATGTATATTCCTTTGATTGTGTTTATTTGTATAAAGAGCTCATTTGGACCGCTCTGTTTGTTCAGCAGTAGCGCTTTAAGTTTGGTGTTAGGTACCACTATCGCAGCCTTACAGACCTTGTTTGGTTCCGCATTCGACTGAAAAACTGCGTGACCTGGAATTTGCACTCTACCAGTCGATCCTGTATATGGTTCTTGCAATAATATAATATCCGAAAGATTCCTTTTACTAAACAATTCCTTCTGGGCTGCCTTGCACCTCCCCATGTTCCATTGCAGTATTTTTATATTATCCTCTGAGCTGGTAGATTGATCATCCTTAGCAATGAATAAGATTTGTCTCTCCATAATCTGTTATCTGTTTAGTGCGCTTATCTATTTATTCTTTCCTTCATTTTGAATTCGCTACTGAATGCATTGTGGCCTGTTTCTATGAATATACTTTTCATGCAATTTGTGCACTTGGCTTGTGTCTTTGAAAGGCTTTGTTCTCAGCTTCTTGAGTAGGATTGGCAATAATAATGTCATTTAGACATTCCATTATTTCGGCCTTAATAGCGGTTTTGATGTTTCCGCAATGGCCTATCGTGATCAGAGCCTGTTCGGCTCTGCTTTTTATGAGTATTGTCTGAGGGAGAACCTTCATCGCGGATGATAAGGTTCCGTGCCTTGTACAGGGGTATCAGTTTTAGGGTGGTGGTCGACGCTGTGGGGACATCGTCGGGTGTTGGAGCAGTGTCGGGAGGGTCTGGTTTTTTCCGCCTCCGTAGTGTAATAGTCAGCACGCTCGGCTACCGTTCTGGAGGTCCCGGGTTCGATTCCCAGGAGGGGGTCAAATAAATAAAAGTAATTATTCCACTCTTATATTTATTCACTATTACCCTGGCTGATCACCTTTCTTTTATGTGTTAACGATCAAGATAACACTGCGTTTGTATGATGTAGTGCCCTATGCACCATTGGGGTGCAGATAAAGGTTTGAAGAAGAAGTATTATAGTAATAATGATGACACTGGTTCATAGAATGACAAGTTAAACTTTTTGTGTTTTTTCTACTAGAAAATAATAAAAGTAAATAAATCATATACACGGTAAATTTTAACAATAGAATTTCTATATTATTATAAAAAAAATTTTAAAAGAGAAATATTTGTGTTTTTATTATTTACACAAATATTTCAATTTCATATTATTTCTGTGAGCCTAAGTGGCTCATTATTAGAAATAGGTATCAAATTTTGGTAGAGTTGGTTCAAACCGAGGAACTCTGACTTAAGAGTCCGCGACACTAACCACGGGACCACAATCCGACACCTATGATGGTGTTTCTATTGTGATTGAAAAACAGACTGAGAAAAAAAGCAGGAGAAGTGTTTTATAAGCGTTTAACAGGAAATTATATATTATTACCGTATAAATATTTAAGTGTTGCCATGAGAACTACACCAGCGTCCCCAATTATTTTTTGCTCTATTTTGACCACTGTATATTCAAATATTGCCATTTTTTAGATCCACAAAGGTATAGTTTATCAATTCTGTTTTTATTTTATTTTTATATGTCGTAAACAATTTCTCAATTCCATTAAGATATCTGGATACTATTACGATCTGCGATACGAAGTGATGGGGCAAGTGAACAAAGCTGCAGCCATCTCAGGATGCCTGAAAAATGCTATATGGAAAAACCCTGAGATGAAGATCGGCAGCAAGATCAAGATATACAAAACTTGTGTCCGACCCATCATGACGTATGGAATCGAAAGTAGAGCAGACACCGCTGCCACAAAAAACACGCTTAGAGTGTCAGAAATGAAGACTCTGAGAAGCATAACAGGCAAGAGTCTTCGAGATAGATTGAGAAATGCCAAGATCAGGGAAATATGCGAAATCGAAGATGTCGTTAGGTGGGGAAGGCAACGAAGAAGACAATGGTATGCGCATGTGAGGAGAATGGAACCATCCAGACTCCCCCACATCGCATTGTACGGCCAACCCCATGGTAGACGACTCCCGGGCAGACCACCAAAGAGATGGGCCGATAGCTGGGAATCGACGTCGCAGGAGGCTAATCCCTCTTAAAAACAGGCCGTAAGGCCTACAATAAGAAGAAGAAGAAGAAGATTAAGATATCTACTATGTTGCGTTTACTCCCTAAAGAATAGCAGTATAAATTATATAATTTTTGTAGCATCTCTGAAGGTGTTCAATAAGGATGTGTAATGTCACCTTTACATGGATAATTGCATGAAAAAACTGAAGGATTTAAATGTTGGAGCTAAAATGAATAATTTGACTGTCCGTTGCCTTTTGTATGCTGACGATGCTGTTCTTCTTGCTGATAGCAGAGAAGACCTGCAGGCGTTGTTACAAAAGTGTATAATGTGTGCAAGGAAAGTGATTTTTTGATGAATGTTAGCAAATCCAAAATTATGGTTTTTGAAAAAGATGAATGTAGATCTGAGTATAAAATATTGGTAAATGGAGAGATTTTGGAGCAGGTAAATGATTTAGTTTATTTGGGTAGTATGTTTTCTAGGGATGGAAAGATTGATAAAGACAGAAAGGAGAGTGAATGCTGGAACAATGTGAGTCTTCTTCTCCGGTTGTGACCCTTGCAGAAGCAATGACTCTTCTCCAGCTATCCCTTGACTGCGCTGCACGTAGCGCTCCAACCACTGAGGTGCCTGCTGCTGCCTTAATTTGATCGGTCCATCGTGTGGGGATCTTCCTCTCCCTCTCTTTCCCTCCAGGCTACCGATCACAACTAGTCGTTCCAGGCTATCCTCGTTGCCACGCGCAACGTGTCCAAAGAACTGGAGAATCCGTCCGGTACAGATATTGGCCAGAATCAAGCCATCCAAGCGTAGTTCCTGATGAATGGACTCATTGGTGCGTCTAGCTGTCCATGGAATTCGGAGCATGCGCCTCCAACACCACATTTCGAAGGCATCAATTTTTCTCCTTTCTGCTGTTTTTATGGTCCATGTTTCAGCAGCATAGAGAAAAATGGAGTGGACCAAGCTCCTGACAAGCTTCATCTTGGTGTTGTTACTCACACCCTGGTCTTTCCAGATTTTGTCAAGCTTAGACATGGCACTTTTGGCGATGGCGATACGACGTCTAATCTCTCCTTCACAAGTTCCTTCATTGCTAATTTGAGATCCAAGGAACTGGAACTCGTTTATTATCTCTAAACCTTCGAGCGAGTTCCCGAGATCACCAAACTTCTTAGATCGATCTATGATCATGATCTTGGTCTTGCTTTGGTTAATCTCTAGTCCCAGTGCCTTGCTCTCAATCTCTACTCGTTTAAGGAGATCTACCATTTCTTTTGGGTCTTTGGCCAAAAGTGTTGTGTCGTCCGCATATCGTATATTGGACAGCTTTACGCCACCAATGGACACTCCTCAATTCCATTCTTAGAGAGCCCTGCGCATGATGTATTACCCATAAATGTTAAACAGGTCAGGGGAGAGTATGCATCCCTGTCTTACACCTTTCTCAGTGGGGAAACTTGCAGTGTTTATGCCATTGATTCTTACGATTGCCTTACTTTGGGCATAAAGTCCATGGATGAGTTTTATCAAATGGGATGGGACTCCCATCTCCATGAGTACTTTCCACAGATGTTCCCACTTCACGCAATCGAAAGCTTTCTTGTAATCGATAAAGCATAAAACTGTTGGCGTCAGGAACTCTCGGCTTTTTTCGATCACTTGGCGGATGTTGAGGATCTGCTCTCTTGTTCCTCTTCCTTTCACAAAACCAGCTTGTTCCTTTGGTATTTGCCATCCAATGTAACTGTGTAAACGTGCTTTTAGAACATAAAGCAATATCTTGCTGGTGTGAGAGATAAGTGCTATTGTCCTATAGTTTTCACACTTTTTGGATGTGAGTGGTGCACTGAAATCAGTTATAGCAAATAGTGTCGCACACATAGCGTATGTCTAACACACCACTAGACTGTATAGGTGTGGCTGCGTCTTCTCCGCTCCGTCGCTGTTTATGAGCTCGGTTGCCGGGTGAAAATAATTCCAAAATATTTTCAGTCCATGCATCCATGCTGTCCCTCGAATCAGCCGGTTCCATGAAGAAAATCTATGAAGCATTGGCAGCGCTTCGTTCATCGCGACGGTCATCACCACGATGTCCGTCTACTTTTCCAGCATCTTGTCGTCGGGCGCGGGCGCAGATTTCTTCTCTCGAGGCCAGCATCCTTCTTCTTGAAGCAGGAACTCCGGTCCTCTGAACAACGTCCCCTCAGGTGACAAATTGATGGGCCGACCGTCCCTCGTACCGATGTCCGCCGGGTTAAATTTGGTCGGCACCCATCTCCACTCTGCAGCATCCGTGAGCTCGTCGATCTTGCCAAGCCTGTTGGCAACGAACGTAGAATACGAGCTCGGCTCTGATCGTATCCAGCACAGGACTGTGGTCGAGTCGGTCCAGTAGACAGTCCTCTCTATTAGGCACTGCGTCTCCCGTTTGATTGTAGCCGCCAGTCTGGCCGCCACGAGCGCGCCCTGCAGCTCCAGTCGCAGTATTGATACTACTTTCAGCGGTGTCACCTTACACTTGCTACTGATGAACACCGCTTTCCTTCCTTCGTGCTTGACTTCCACATAGTAAGCCACCGCACAGCACGCCATCTCCGATGCGTCGCTATATACGTGAAGCTCTCTTCTGTTACGGATGCTGACCACGAAGCACCTGGGAATTGCGCAGTCTAATTCCATTCCGCAATCCATCTTTGCCATCTATTTCTGTGCTCTGATTTAATTCTCTCATCCCACCTGGTTCCCGCTTGCCATACGACTTGAAGCAGCATCTTTGAGCGGATCACTAGGCATCCTAGGAAGCCGATAGGGTCAAACACCCTCATCACCGCGCTGAGTAGCTCGCGTTTTGTGGGCCAACTGTCATTCCCCTGCCCCAGCGGGTCGTTAAAGTGGTATTCAAATTCATCTGTTGTCGGTTTCCATCTGATGCCTAGCACTCTTTCCGCCATCTCAGCGGCCGGGTGGAATTCAGTGATGTTGATTGGTTTGGTCGATGATGCGCGCGCCTCTCGCATTGAAGCACTTCCTGTTTGTTGATCGCCCAATTTGTGAGATGAAACTTTCCTCGGTGTAGTACTTCTGATACTTCGCGGACCATCTTTGCCGCTCGCCAGGGTTCATCCATCGCGTCCAAATAGTCATCCATGTAAAACTTTGTTTTGCATGCCGCCGCCGCCTCGGGGGAGCTTGCCCTCGCTTGCGTCGGCCACTGCCTTGTGCACATATTGGGCGTTACTGGGTGAGCACGCAGCTCCGAATGTCATTGATGACATTATAAATGTTTTCAGAGGCATCTCCGGATCCTCCCTCTATAGGAACAACTGGGATTCTTGATCTTCTTTCTTTATTAAAATAAAGATTAAAATCTGGAGAAACATCTTGCAGATGTCTGCCGTGAGCGCGACACATTCCTCTCGAAATCGTAAAAGATTTCCTAGCAGCGACGTCAGTAGATCAGGTCCCGCCATCATTTTATCGTTTAGGGACGTGCCCCTGAACCGGCTCGCGGCATCGAACACTATCCTAATTTTTGGGGGTTTGTTTGGGTTTATCAACGCAAAGTGGGGCAGGTACCATCTTCTTTGCACCCTTTTGTTCACCTGTCTTCACTCATCTCGATTGCGTAGCCTTTATTGAGATACAACTACTTTCTGGCGGTAAGCAGTCGCCAGTTGTTGATTGCCCTTGAGTTTCCTCTCGATGCTCTTTAGGCGGCTGAGAGCGTGTTGCCTGTTGTCGGGCAACCACGTGTTTTCGGCTTTCCACAGCAGGCCGCTGTGGTCTCCCAATGACCGCTGGCCAACGGTCGAGTGGTCTCTTCCATCGTGGTGTATGCGTGCGTTAGACTTCTGTCTGTGCGCATCGCCCTTGTCACTCCCAGCGAATCTATGCTAAAATTAGATTTCACCAGGTTTGCCAGATCTCTGCAGCACACTTGCGGCCCGTCAGACTCACGCATTCTCTCCGGGTCCGAAGTCGGCGCTACAACTTCGTTGCACTCGTGATCTCCGCGAGCAATGTCCTTGAACGAACTTATTCACCGTTCATCTTCACTTCCCACGACACTATTATGCCGGCATTGTCTTGCCCGATAATCATCTGCGGCTTGACTGTAATTGCGGGCGGTTCCACTCTGCCCGCACGGCGCATACGGGAGATTCAATTGCCGTACCGTATTCGCTGTAATGCGGTACGGAGTATTACTGCTTCCTTTTACGTCCACTTGAACTCGACGCGTCTTCAGTGTTTCACTGCTACCTCCGATCCCGCGGATTGAGATCACGTCACTGCGTCCTTGGCCCCCACTTTCTTTGTGACTTCGTCGTCTATTAACCCCTCGTCTAACATCGCGTTCACTTTGACGCGACCGAGGGGTCCACTTATCTCCACTTGCATTATTTTTAGTAGCACTTGTCCTGCTCCTGCACTCATTACTGCCACAAATTGTTCGTCGTCGGGCACAATCGCAGTTACGCTGCCGATGGCGGCGCTATTCACTCGCGCCCCGTCGTGCAGTAGTCTGTGGTAGGTTGCCGTGCACCCTCCCACGTTACACTTGCTCGTGTTCCGGCACTGGTTTGATTGGTGCCCCTGATTAAGGCACCGAAAACACAACCTTTTGTTTCTAGCCAGGTCCCTACTCGCCAACATTGTCAGTTTGGCGAACTCGGCGCAAGTCGCTATTTTGTGGTTGCAAATCTGCCGTCGCGAACACCGTCTCCTTACCGCGCCGGTAATTTTGTCTTCTCGAAGGCGCCGGCGTCTTTCGCATTGTCTGCGAACACCATGAGCCAGTCTGCAAGATCCCGAACCGTTGCTTTCCTGGCTCCATTTCGCAACATCACCCATAGTTATCGCGTGAGAGACGGCAGTCGAAGCACCATCTCATTTAGGAGCTCGTCCGAATTCAGGTCTTCTCTCCGCCTCTTTTTCAATGTGAGACACATATTTCTCTCGGCGATGGCAAATTCCACTAGCTCGTCCATAGTGGAGTTGTTTGTGAGTCGCGATGATGTTCTCAGCTTGTCGTGCTGGATGCTGAGTATCACGTCCGGGCGGTCGTGGAGAGTGCTCATTATCTTGTGGACATCTTTGTAGTCCACCAGCAGCCCCTCCACTAGTGCCTGGGCAGGTCCCTTCAGCGCTTTCCTCACCTTCAGCAGGTTCACTGGTTCCGAGAGGTGGCACAGCTCCGTCGACTCCCAGAATTGCTCGCTGAAGGCTGGCCACTGCATGGGGCTGCCGTTGAAATCCTGCAGATCCCTCGCGTTCCCCTGCCGTGCTGGCATGGCGCCGATACGTGTGTCCCCGTCCTGCATCGTCGCCCTTCCCCCTTGCCTAGCTAGCAAGGCCTCGAGCGCTAGTGTCAGTCGATTCACCGATTTGGCGTTGGCATGCTCCTCGACCTTTCTCTCCGTGTTGCGGCGCGCTGTGGCCTCCTCTCATGCCGCGTCTTGTGTGGCGAAGGGGGCCCCCCCCCGCAGGGCGCACCCCGGGATCTGTTACACAAATAAAAACCTATCGGCGAAAGCTAAACTGGCAGTACACAACGAGTCCTGGTTCCGACCCTACTGTATGGAAGTGAAACATGGAGTTAACAAAAGAAGCATGAAAGTAGACTGAATGCAGTCAAAATGCGATCTCTCAGAAGAATGTTGGACAAAACGATGTATGATAGATGTTCAAATAGTGAAATAAGGAAGGAATGCATGTGTGTGTACGGCCACACTCCCGGGCAGGTTAACATATGTTTTATTTCATTTTGTCAGTGATGCGTGTTTATTCTAGTGTATTTACCAACCTGAAAATATTTATGTGTTTTTATTTATTCAAAAATTGTTTTTATTTATTTTTATAAACTTTGCTGTAGTTTTTATACTTAATATTGTTTCCATTTTGTGATTTTTTTTGTCATTTTATACATCTTAATTGTTATAGTTTTACTTTTCCATTACTTTGAATCGAAACAAAATTGGTTAGTTGTGCTTTGTTTTTCTCGTTTCTCTTTAAATATTTTGTAACTTTAATTTTGGTTATATTTAAACTAATTGTAAGATGTAAATAATCATTCAATACTGAATATCGATGTATAACTTATTGGAAAATAAAATATTAAAAGAAAAATTTTACGCGACCCTGAAGTAATGAAGAAATCCCAAACATACTGGCCAAAATGTATCTGATACTTTTATAAAAAGTATCAGATACATAAATCATGACGTCAGATCTGATGAATCCGGCCTTTCTCGCTAGAATACCTAAAGCCGATATATTGGATATTTTGGTAGCCAAAGGGATATATATATATATATATATATATATATATATATATATATATATATATATATATATATATATATATATATATATATATATATATATATATATATATATATATATATATATATATATATATATATATATATATATATATATATATATATATATATATATATATATATATATATATATATATATATATATATATATATATATATATATAAATATATGTCCGCCTCTGTGGTGTAATGGTCAGCGTGTTTAGCTACCGTGCTGGTGGTCCCGGGTTCGATTCCCAGAGGGGTTGAAAATTAGTGATTTTACACTGTAATATTTATTTAATATTACCCTGGACCGGTTCCTGAAGCGCAAGAGTGATGAACAAGATAACACTGCGTCAATTCGACGCAGTGCCCTATGCACCATTGGGTGCGGATAAGGGTTATAAGTAAGTAAAGTAATTCCAACAAGGAATGTAAATAAATGTATTAAATGAATGATTTTAAATATATATATTCTTTTTACTATTGTGCGTTTTAAGAATTATCATAGGAAACGTGAATGGGATTTGAAGATAATTATGTAATTTGACAAGCAAATAGTCTTGTAGAAATTAATGGATCGTATTGTGTATGAAAACACTTGTTTTTTACCACTTGAGTATTATATTTATTTTTAATGACGATGAAAGCAACTGTAGCTTTCGAAACTAGTTGCTAAAAATAAATATAATACTCAAGTGGTAAAAAGCAAGTGTTTTTATTTAGAATTTGATGTCTTACCACAAAGTGAATACCGAATTGAATAGATCATAATTACTTATTCATAGTTGCTGCTTTAAGGAAGTGGAGTTATCAGTATTTAGTATTAAATTTTGCATTGTTATTCTGTCTGCCTCCGTAGTGTAATGGTCAGCACACTCGGTTACCATACTGGAGGTCCCAGGTTCGATTCCCGGGGGGGTCACATAAATATTAGTGATTTTTTCACTGTAATATTTATTCAATATAACCCTGGACTGGTACCTGAAGCGGAGGGCTGATCACCTTTCATGTGTTAATGATCAAGATAATACTGCGTTTATATGATGCAGTGCCCTACGCACCATAGGGTGCGGAAAAGGGTTTGAATGAAATTGTTAGGTAATATATCCAAAATAAAACACACTTATTGGATTGAATTCTACTTTTATTGACATATATCGCTCACTCCTTTCAAGAACGTCATAAATCAAAAAACTTGATTTTTCAGGAGAACGTTTTTAAAGTTTAAAAATATAATACAATGCATTCAAAATAAATATCAAGCCACTTATTGAACTTTTTACTGTGCAACAGATCTTTTTAGGTAAAACCTGGATGTTTTTTCTCCATTTGAAAAATATTTAGTAAATTTAAAAAATTAATTAAACAATACCTTTTCTTCAAAATGCAAAAACAACACTTTCTGCCCTGTAGCGGGTAAATATTAAGTTAAAAATATGCCGCTTTTGCTGAGATATAGTACATTTTCTGGGCATTCTGAAAACATACACAACTGAAAATTGTCAATTTTTGATTTATGACGTTCTTGAAAGGAGTGAGCGATATATCATAACATATTATCATATATATGTAAATAAAAGTTGAATTCAATCCAATAACCATGTTTAATTTTGGATATATTACTCAACAATTTAAAATGGAATTCCACCAACTGTCTGCAGTTACAATAAATTAATTTATTATTAGATTAAAACCAATATTTTTAGCTTTTCCACTTTTTTTATTTGACCAGCGACCGGGTTTCGTCGTTACCGACATCATCAGACTGGTCTGATGATGTCGGTAACGACGAAACCCGGTCGCTGGTCAAATAAAAAAGTGGATAAGCTAAAAATATTGGTTTTAATCTAATAATAAATTAAAAATGCAATTCCATCACGTAGTGTCAGTGGATAATATAAATCTACAATAAATTAAATTAAATTTTGTATTTGTGATATTAGAGATATATTGCTTATGTATTTTTCTGTTATGCGAACTTTTTTTAAACCCTCGATAATATATCCTTCACATGTTAAGATTCCTTTATTTTTATCTTATTTAATGTTATTATTTTGTATTCCATTCAAGAAAAGAAATGCTGCTACCCTCTTGAAGTTGCAGAAAGAAGTACTTCAGTCCGAAGTAGTTCGTAAAGAAGCTTTGGAGAAATATAAAGTTACCGAAAGCACATTTTCTATTCAAGAAATGTATCCACAATTATAGGGAATAAATTAATTTTTATCATTACTTTCATTTCGGAGGTATCCAGAGATGCATCCAACGCATAATCTTTTTATTTGTTTATATAATATGACTAAGTAAATGACAATGTAAAATATCTTTTTTTTCCATCAGCTGTGATTAGGTCAGCAACTTATTTTCTTTGGACATATTCCCCATCATATTTTTCTTCCCAGCCTTCTGTAAAACAAAATTTTGGCATTTTGGTTCTGGCAGTCTAATTTGTCCAAACCATCTCAACACACCTTTATTAATTTTATCGATAATGGTGTGTTGAGATGGTTTGGACATGTAGAACGAATGAGTGAGGAAAGAACGGTAAAACAAATTTATGAGGCGAATGTAATTGGAAAAAGGAGCAGAGGAAGACCGAAAAAAACATGGCACAATCAGGTATGCCAAATACTTGAAAGTGGTCAGGTTAGGAGTTAATAATCGGCGGGTATGTTTGAGGAGATGCATGAACGTGGAAGAGACGAAGAATGTTTGCAAAGACAGAGTGGTGTGGCATTCTATTCTCTCCGCCTACCCCTGCGGTGAAGCGGCGTGATGGTTAGTTAGTTAGTTAGTTAGTTAGTCTAATTTCCTCCTCTCCTCTAGTATTGTGAACATGTATCATGGCCATATTGATTTCGTTATAATTTTTTTCCAAATTTTGTTGTTCTCAAATTTCATATTCGTGGCAGGTCGTAAGCCCTGTCGAGATACAGACTTCCATATTCCCATACCAATAACTACTTCTTAATTGAGATTTCAATTATATCTATTATAGTTATTAATTTAAAATGTATGAATTATGTATAATGAAATTTTTGTTGTAATCGTTAAAAAAACAGCAATAAATGAAAAAAACAATTTATGATTTTTCATTCTCTGGAATATGTTCATAGATTATTTATTAATTATTAATTATTAATTATTTTATTTGTTTATTTATGTTTATCCAAATTGATATTTCGGTGTTTGTTTCATTAAAAAAATATTAAATATTTTTTTGTCTGCTTTGTGTAATTTACAATCAAGATAATCTGCGTCCCTACAATGCAGTGCCTTATGCATTGTTGCATATGGATAATGGTAAGAATGAAGAATATTTATTTTGATATCAAATAGAGGGTTCTTTTATTCTGCCCAGTTTTACTCTTGCATTCTTTTAAATCTAGGATGCACTGATTATTGATCTAACATGAATGGAGGAGATATTTTTTTGAGGTTGCTAATATAAACAAAAGGCTGAATTATTCACATACAAATTTCACAAACAATTTAAAACACTCAAATTTACAGAGAAATAATTTCAGTACTTACTCATTATATTTTATTCAAATGTTATTGCAATGCTTCTCCATTTTCAAAATTCAATAATGGGATGAGAAGTGACATTTGTTTTGAACAGAAACTATATTGTTGACAAGATGTGAATTTCTTAATATTTACTTCATGTGAAATTTTGACCCAAAAATGGCGAGCAACCTTAGGAATATGCTGGAGCCAAAAGTGAAGATCCCAAAATTGATTCCTCCTCCAGATATACATATGTTTGACAAACTACCAATAAAACTACCTCCGCCATATATTAAAAAAAAGGTATTTATTTTTGCTTTCAATATTGCTCACTCCTTTCAAGAACGTCATAAACCAAAATTCGTCAATTTTCAGTTGTGCATGTTTTCGGAATGCCCAGAAAATGTACTATATCCCAGCAAAAGCGGCATATTTTAAACTTAATATTTACCCGCTGCAGGGCAGAAAGTGTTGTTTTTGCATTTTGAAGAAAAGGTATTGTTTAATCATTTTTTTAAATATACTAAATATTTTTCAAATGGAGAAAACCCCTTCAGGTTTTACCTAAAAAGATCTGTTGCACAGTATAAAGTTCAGTAAGTGGCTTGATATTTATTTTTAATACATTGTATTGTATTTTTAAACTTTAAAAACGTTCTCCTGAAAAATCAAGTTTTTTGATTTATGATGTTCTTGAAAGGAGTGAGCGATATGTACTTCTACCTATTTTTTTTTTATATTAACCAGCTGCCTGACATATATCTGAAAAAATACTTTATGGAAAGATATATATGTAGTGTTTATATTTTCTTATTTTGTTTTTACCTTATGTTTTTTATATTTTCTCATTTGTTGATTTTAAATATGCTTCTTACCTTATGTTTTTCTCATTTATTTATGTTAAATATGCTTCTTATGCCTATTTGTTATACCTGTTTATTGTTTTTATGCTATCCCATGTCCCAAAATGAGAAATAGAAATTACTCATCGGGAATATTATATATATGACTTATGTATGTAATATGTTTTGAAAAATAAATAAATAAATATATCTCTTCAACAGAACATACATGCTCTTGACATTAAATTCTAAATTGTTTACAATTTATGTGCACAAAGGTGCAATTTTTATTTACTGTTTTATTTTAATTATTTATTTTTAATGTTATATTTTTTATAGGCTAGGGATAAAAAAATGAAAGAATTCTTAAAAGAGAAAGCTTATGAAGTGAGAAGAACTGTGGAAAAGGAGCCCGTGAGACCTTCCGATGTGGAATTCTATCCCGAAGAGCAATCTGTGTACATAGAGGAATTACGGAAATGTGCCAGTCTAGTCGTACCACCTCCTATGGTTAAATCGTGGGAGAAAAAAATATTAAAAATGGTTCCGAAAAAACTCAAAATAAAATTCCCTAAAAGTGTGGTTGAAATCCTCAATGAAAGCAAAGACGAATGGAACACGTGTTTGCATGACTTGGCGATTAAATCCAAGATCAGAGAAATACCCGGAGTGGAGAGGGTACGTTATCAAGAAAAACCATTCAAATTTGGAGGAAAAACTATAAATTACGAAGCGTTCCTTAAGACGAGGAAGAATTTGAAACAAAAGTTGTACACTGTTCATCCGTTCATATGTTATGTTCAAGAGAGCTCCGCTAAAATGTTTCCCGCCCATTTGTTGCACTTTCACATTTACAGAATGAGAGGAATAATTGAAATGACTTATTTAAAGCAGTTAATCGATGCCGATTTGTTAGAAGCCGAATCCATTCTAACGACCATTTGGTATCCTTATATTGTAACTTGGCTCAAAGTACCTCGCTGTCTCAACGATGTTCCCACGAAGAAGCGAGCCAACTTGCTCAGTTGCGCTTCTGTGTCGATAGCGATGCAAATTACCGAGTTAATGAGAGCTTCCATAGATTATATTATAGAGGTAGTGGGTAATCCAGAAAAGACACCGCAGATCCTCATGGAATTAGATTTTGATAAAGATTTGATACTCGTTCCTTCATTTCTCGAGATATCTGCTATGTATCATAAAGTAATAGATGCTGTAGCGTCTATAGCTAAGCGACTCATACCTCTGGAGCGTTGGGTAAATTTGCCAACAGAACATGATTATTTGCCTGTCAAATTGAACGATTGGACACTTCAGGATAGTCACGAACGGCTACAAAAAAGTTTAGACAGTGTTTTTGACCCGGTCAAAGTGTACATGAATAGTGTGAGGGTTCAATATGGTGTCCTTTTTAAAGATTTTGAGACGGATATTGCGACTATAGAAGAAGATGAGACATTTGACGAGTCATGCGAGAGAATCAACCATTTCCAAGGATTGTTGGACGAGTTATCAGCGGGAATGGGAAATGAATATTTCGAAGTAGGAAAGATAAATCAAGAAAAAATGATAGCAGGCCTCAAAATTGCCGCAGTAAGGTGTCAAGAAGAACTTCTGAATTTACTTTGTTTAGCCCATCAGCAAGAAAACCAGAGCATTTGTGCTGGTTTTGAAGATATTGCGGAAAAAGCTTCCATTATTCCTCAAACTGCCACAGAGCTTATAGAAAGTGGAGCGTATTGTTTACATGCCAAAACTATTTTAATAACGCAACTGACAGAACGTATTACGGAATCGCTTATTATAATGAGCAAACTGATTGAAATGACAGCACTATCTCCCGAGCATGTAGAGTTAAATAATAGAACTGTAAATTGGTTACAAGATATAAAACCTATACTAGATAGAAACGCTAGCAGCTTCGAAACGTGCAAATTTGAAATGGAAGAAAATCTAATAGCCAAAACAGCCGTATTGGCTAAACGATTACAAGAACTGATGCCATTCTTAGAAATTCTCGACGATATGGACGATATAAATAACACTCTGGAATACTTGGAAGACATTCGTAGACTGGTGCACTGGTTGGATGATTGCGACCGCCAAATGGCTTGGATTAATCACGAAGAGAGCGTCTTCCAGTTTCCCATCTCCCAATACCCCGATCTGGAGGAATTAAAGAATTATATACTACCCTTTTATGATTTAATATACTTATTGCATAAATGGCGACGCAGTTACTACACGTGGATGGATGGAACGTTTGAATATATCGATAATGCACTAGTAGAAGAGCAACACGAAGAATACTATAAAGAGTTTCTGAAACTATCAAAAAACTTTAAACTGAAAATAAAACAACAAATAGCCGAAAACAACGAAAGAAGATTTAAGGGCTTGGTTGAAGATCCGGATCCTATGAATTTACCGGCTCCGATGAAGCTATGCGCCCAAGCGCTTAAGGAGTTGAAGGATTGGAGACCGAATGTACAGCTGGTGAACATAATGTGTAACTCCGCTCTGCGTCAGCGGCACTGGGATGAAATGGCAGAGATCGCCGGCTTCGACATTACTCCCGATGCCGGAACTACTATAAGGAAAATCATCGCTATGGATTTATGGGCGGAAATGGATCAATATGAAATTATTAGTATGGGAGCGTGCAAGGAGTTGGCTCTAATTACAAATCTGGAAAAAATGGTAGCCGAGTGGGCAAATGTCAATTTCAAAACGAATCCTTATAAAGATACCGGTATACAAATATTAACCCAGTTGGATGATATACAAGCTATTTTAGACGATCAAATTGTTAAAACAATAGGCATGAGAGGTTCGGCTTTTGTAAAGCCCTTCGAAACGGAGGTAAGAGCTTGGTACGAAAAATTAAAGAGAATTAATTCCTCCATCGATGAATGGGGTAAAGTACAATGTCAGTGGCTTTATTTGCTGCCTATCTTTTCATCAAAAGACATCATTGCTCAAATGCCCGAAGAAGGCGTAATGTTTCAGGAGGTGGATAGCACATATAGAAGGTACATGGGAATTGTTGCCAAAAACCCTAAAGTTTTGGAGACGGCAGGTGGATTCGGGCTCCTAGAAAGTATGGTAACCGCTAATGGATTACTCGAAAAGATCAACGATGGTGTTAATAGTTATTTAGAAAAGAAAAGGTTATTTTTCCCCCGATTTTTCTTTCTATCCAATGATGAAATCTTGGAAATTTTATCGGAAACTAAAAATCCACTACGGGTTCAACCGCATCTCAAAAAATGTTTCGAAGGCATCAACAAATTGGAGTTTGATTCTGAACTGAATATTCTCGCGATGATCAGTAAAGAGGAAGAGCACGTGGAACTTTGCGAAATCATATCCACCGCGGCCGCTCGGGGCTCAGTGGAGAAGTGGCTGGTTCAAGTGGAAGAACAGATGATTCGCGCCATTCGCACAGAAACTGAACAGAGCTATATAGAGTACCCGACTATCCCGAGAGAGGAATGGATCACCGTGTGGGAAGGAATGGTAGTTCTGTGTGTGTCTCAAATTTACTGGGCGATGGACATTCACAATTGCTTAAAGACTCACAAACTGACTGAATTAGTCAAATTTCACACCCAATTAACCAAGCAATTAAATCAGATCGTTACTCTTGTTAGATCTCCCAAACTGACCAACTTAGCTAGAATCTCCATAAAAGCGTTGATAGTAATAGATGTGCACGCCAAAGATGTCGTTCAAGAATTAATCGACAAGCAGGTCGTAGAAGACACAGATTTCAATTGGTTAGCTCAATTGAGGTATTATTGGGAGAATGACAATGTGGCTGTTAAAATAATCAACGCCGTAGTGAAGTTTGCTTACGAATATCTGGGCAACACCGATCGCTTAGTGATTACGCCTCTCACGGATCGGTGCTATAGAACTCTCATAGGAGCTTACTATCTCCATCTGAATGGCGCTCCCGAAGGGCCCGCGGGAACAGGGAAGACGGAAACGACTAAGGATTTAGCTAAAGCGCTGGCTGTGCAATGTGTAGTTTTTAATTGTTCCGATGGACTCGATTACAAAGCTATGGGTAAATTTTTCAAAGGTTTAGCATCGTCAGGGGCGTGGGCGTGTTTCGATGAATTCAATCGGATAGAGGTAGAAGTGTTGTCTGTAGTGGCGCAACAAATTCTCTGCATCGTTCAGGCCGTACGACAACATGCCGAAACTTTTTTATTCGAAGGAACACTATTAAGATTGAACCCGGCGTGTTATGTCTGCATTACCATGAATCCCGGATATGCAGGAAGGTCCGAGTTGCCGGATAATCTTAAAGTCTTGTTTCGCACTGTTGCGATGATGGTGCCCGACTACGCCATGATCGGAGAGATATCTCTGTATTCTTATGGCTTTATCGATGCTAGAAATCTGTCCATTAAAATAGTAACCACATATCGCCTGTGTTCCGAACAGCTCTCTTCCCAGAACCACTATGACTACGGAATGAGAGCTGTCAAAACTGTGCTCTCGGCGTGTGGTAATAATAAAAAGAAGTTTCCAGACGAAAATGAAGGCGTACTTTTACTTCGATCATTAACTGATGTAAACTTACCTAAATTTTTGTCTTTCGACGTTCCGCTGTTTGAGGGAATTATTTCTGACGTTTTCCCGGGAACATCTTTACCCGCCCCGGATTATTCAAAACTAATAGAGGCTTCCGAAGAAGTTTGTAAAAGACTTATATTAGAACCGACTGATTCATTTTTATTGAAAATAATACAAACTTTCGAAATGATGATAGTGAGGCACGGTTTCATGTTAGTCGGTGACCCTTTTTCCGGTAAAACGAGTACACTGAAAACCTTAGCGGATGCTCTGGCCATCGTGAGCGACTATAAGATATCGACAAGTTTCAGAGTCGTCAATCCGAAAGCTGTTACAATCGGACAGTTATACGGGGCTTTCGATCCCGTTTCTTACGAGTGGACAGACGGAGTGGTAGCGACAACATTCAGGGAGTACGCGTCGGAAGATAACGCTAATAAGAAATGGATCATCTTCGACGGCCCGGTGGATGCCGTTTGGATCGAAAATATGAACACGGTGCTCGATGATAATAAGAAATTGTGCTTGACTTCGGGAGAAGTCATCGCAATGTCGGATACGATGTCCATGATCTTCGAAGTGATGGATCTGTCGCAAGCTTCTCCCGCTACCGTTTCGAGGTGCGGGATGATTTATATGGAATCCGCAACCTTGGGACCCATGCCATTTGTAAAGTCATGGATCAAAACCTGCAATCCTTATTGGAGAGACGACTTCCAAGATTTGTTACACGATATGTGCGAATGGCTGTTTCCTCCAACGCTGACATTTGTGCGGAAGTTTTGTAATCAGATGGTCAGCGGAGGGGAGATAAACTTGGTAATGACCACTTTACGCCTCATTGAAATGCTGATGAATGACGCTATTCAAGGCGAGGAAGATTCTAGGTATGTCAAGACGTGGATCCAGGCTTCCTTCATTTTTGCCGTCTGTTGGGGTATAGGCGGTTTATTGACTACAGATTCTAGAGAGAAATTCGAGGAATACTATAGAGAGTTCTGGAAAGGCGAAGTTCCAGTACCCGAGAGCTTAGAACGGATCGACGTATCCATTCCGATCGAAGGCTCATTCTATGATTATGTCTATCAATACAAACAAAAAGGTTGTTGGAAACATTGGGGTGAAATTTTAAAAGCTGAAAAACTGGTGGAAACAATAAATTTGCAGCAAACTGTCATTCCGACGTTGGACACTGCAAAATACATATTTTTGCTAGATCTTCATGTAAGGTATAAAAACCCTTGGCTCATAATCGGCCCGACAGGAACCGGTAAAAGCTTTTACATTCAAAATTATATGATGACACGCTTATCTTTAAATCATTATATGCCAATTTTTATCACGTTTACTACCACAACTTCGGCAAATCAAACGCAGGACTTGGTTATAACTAAACTGCTCAAAAGAAAGAATAATATTTACGGTCCCCCTAAAGGAAGTCTCGCCGTTATATTTGTAGATGATATGAATATGCCGGCTAAGGAAGTTTACGGCGCTCAACCCGCTATTGAAATATTACGCCAATATTTTGATCACAAACATTGGTATAATTTAAAGACAACAGAAAAAATCTACATATTGGAAGTGTTATTTTTAGCTGCCATCGGTCCTGTGGGCGGTAGCAAGCAGTTAATTTATGCCAGACTATTACGGCACTATAGCATGGTGGCCATTAATGAATTTTCGGAAGAAACGATGACTAGAATATTTACCAACGTCCTGCAAATTGCCATGAGGCGTAATGGATTTGGCAACGACGCCATGCCGTCCATCATGGCCATCGTGGCCGGAACTATGGACATGTACCAGTCTGCCATGAGGGATTTGCGTCCCACTCCTGCCAAGTCGCACTATATATTCAATCTCAGAGACTACGCCAGAGTAATCCAAGGTTGTTCCATGATAAAAAAAGATTCTGTAGATAATAAAAAAGTTTTCATAAAATTGTGGATTCACGAAATCCTGCGTGTGTTTTATGACAGGCTCACGGATGATGAAGACAGGGGGTGGCTGTTTGGTAAATTGCAAAAAATGACCAGGGAATATTTCAAAGAGTTTTTCGACGTGGCTTGTGATAATTATCAAAACGACCAAGGAGTGGTGACGGAGGAAACTCTTCGAGGTTTGATGTTCGGGGTTTACTTCGACCCGGACGCCCTCGACGATGAGAAGAAATACGAAGAGATACCGAGCGTAGAGGCGTTTTATAAGAAAGCCGAAGAATCTTTAGAAGAGTATAATTCAATGAGTAAGACTAAAATGAATATTGTTTTGTTCCAGTACGCATTGGAACACTTGTCCAAGATTTGCAGAATATTTTCTATGCCGGGAGGCAGCGCCCTGCTCGTGGGTGTAGGGGGCTCGGGGCGCCAGTCCTTGGCGCGCCTCGCCAGCAGCATGACCGGCAAGATACTGTTCCAGCCGGAAATTACCAAGAGCTACGGAATTCGCGAGTGGAGGGAAGACATTAAAAAGGTACTCCGACAATCTGGCGGAATGGGAAAGGAAACTAGCTTTCTTTTCACGGAAGGACAGATCCAAGAAGAGACCTTCATACAGAACATTGACAGTTTACTCAACTCCGGGGAAATTCCAAATTTGTACGAGTTGGATGAAAAACAAGAAATTCTGGAGCTTGTAAGATTAGCCGCGCAGGGAGGTAATAGAAATTTAGACGTGAGTGCTTTAGAAGTGTTTGCCTTTTTTATTGCAAGGTGCAAAGCAAAACTTCACATAGCTCTGTGTTTCAGTCCTATAGGGAGCTCTTTCCGCAACAGATTGAGGTTATATCCCTCGCTTGTAAATTGTTGCACTATCGATTGGTTCGAGAGTTGGCCCGAAGACGCCTTAGAAAAAGTGGCTCATCATTATATGAACGATGTTAATTTGACTGATAATGTTAAGTTAGCATCTGTTGTAGCGTGTAAATATTTTCATGTCGATGCGAGACGAATTTCCGATGAATTTTATATCAAATTTTCAAAAAAGACTTACGTTACTTCCGCATCCTATCTTGATTTGATTAAATCATTTACCAAGTTGACTAATAGAAAACAAAAAGAGTTACGCGCAGCTAAACAGAGATATGTGAATGGTCTAGATAAACTCAATTTAGCCGCTGAGGCGGTAGCGATTATGCAACGTGATTTAAATGCACTCAAGCCCCAATTGATAATAATGGCAGCGAAAGGTGCCGAAATGATGGCCGAAATAGAAAAAGAGACTCTCGAAGCCGATAAGGCAACTGTACAAGTCCGAGAAGATGAGAAAGTTGCCAACGAACAAGCCGCATCTGCCCAAGCTCTCAAGAAGGATTGTGAAGCTGATCTGGCCTTGGCCATACCTATTCTCGAAGATGCTATTGCAGCGCTAAATACTTTAAAACCGACCGATATTACTTTAGTAAAGTCAATGAAAAATCCTCCTGCCGCAGTTAAACTCGTAATGGCGGCTGTTTGCGTCATGAAAAATATTTCCCCGGATAAAATCCCCGATCCCGCAAATCCGGGAAAGAAAATTTTAGATTACTGGGGACCTAGTAAAAAGCTACTCGGAGACATGGCTTTTCTACCGAATCTGAAAGAGTTTGATAAAGATAATATACCCGTTGCCACGATGGCAAAGATCAGAAAAGAATATCTGCCTCACAAAGATTTCAAGCCGCATATAATTGCCAAAGCGTCTACTGCCGCTGAAGGATTATGCAAATGGGTTATCGCCATGGATATGTACGATGCTGTAGCCAAAGTTGTAGCTCCTAAAAAAGCCAAACTGCAAGCGGCGGAAGATGAATTTGCGGCAACTATGGCTATTTTAGATGAGAAAAAGGCAATGGTCGCAAGGCTGGAACAAAAAGTTGCTGACTTAAACATGGCTTTGGAAGAAGCAAATTTGAAAAAACAGCAGCTCGAAGATGAGGTAGAGCTATGTATCAACAAATTGTATCGTGCTGAGAAACTAATCGGCGGTTTAGGAGGAGAAAAACATAGATGGACTGCGGCGGCGGAAAATTTACAAATACTTTATGACAATTTAGCCGGAGATATTCTCATATCTTGCGGCATTATCGCTTACCTGGCTCCTTTTACAATGCCATTTAGAATTGCCACAATTGCGGACTGGAAACGTTGTACTAAAGAATTGGATATTCCATTTTCGGAGGATTACGTCTTTAGCAAAGTTTTAGGAACCGATATAAAAATACAAAACTGGTATATAGCCGGACTTCCTAGAGATCAGATATCTACAGACAATGCTATTATCCAAGACACCTCTATTAGGTGGTCTCTCCTGGTAGATCCCCAAGGGCAAGCTAATAAATGGATAAAGAAAATGGAAAAGTCAAATGACTTAGCAGTGACAAAATTGACTGACCCTAATTACATGAAAATATTAGAGCCGTGTTTAGAATATGGAATGCCTGCGTTGATTGAAAATATTCTGGAAGAATTGGAAGCGCCATTAGATCCGATATTAATGAAGAATACATACATTCAAGGAGGAAAAGCATTCATAGCTCTGGGGGAAAACGTAATAGAATATAGTCCTAAATTTAGATTGTATATGACTACCAAACTCAGGAATCCTCATTATCTTCCCGAAGTTTTTAACAAAGTCACTCTTATTAATTTTGCTTTAACGGTTGACGGATTGGAAGATCAACTACTCGGTATAGTTGTAGCTAAAGAAAGGCCCGATCTGCAGGAGAAAAGAGAAAAGTTGATTGTTGAGAGTGCCGAAAATAATGCGGCATTAAAGAATGTCGAAGACAGCATTTTGAGGACTTTGCAAGAGTCCAAAGGTGATATTCTGGAAGACGAAGGTGCAATCGAAATTCTCGATTCATCCAAAATTTTATCTGACGATATATTAATAAGGCAAGAGGCCACTAAAGAGACGGAGGCGATGATTGAAGAATTCAGACTGAGGTACAGACCGATCGCGACACATTCTGCTGTCATATATTATTGCGTTACCGATTTGCCCAATGTCGACCCCATGTATCAATATTCACTGACGTGGTTTATCAATTTGTATATCCTCTCCATTGAGACCGCTAACAAATCAAAGATATTAGAAAAACGACTTAAGTTTCTAAGAGATGCTTTTACATACAATTTATATTCCAACGTCTGTCGCTCTCTCTTCGAAAAAGATAAACTGATGTTTTCATTTTTACTGTGTTCCAAGATAATGTTGGCAACTCACGAAATTGACGCTGGGGACTATAACTTTTTACTGACGGGTGGGATCGCAGTAGACAACACATTCAAAAATCCAGCGCCCTGGCTGTCTTCTAAATCCTGGGATGAAATTTGTCGGGTATCGGAGGTTAGCGTATTTAAAAAATTTAGAGAGTCTTTTACGGAAACGGTCGGTGTGTGGAAAAAGATTTACGACTCTTTAAATCCTCACTGCGAAAAATTACCCGGACAATGGAACAATTCACTCACCGACTTCCAGAAGTTGATTGTAGTGAGAATTCTAAGACCGGATAAATTGATCGAAGCCATAACGCAATTTGTAGAAACAGTTTTAGGGAAAGAATTTGTTTCGCCTCCTCCGTTTGATATTCGCAAATCTTATAATGACTCAAATTGTCTGGTACCGTTGATCTTTATCTTGTCTCCGGGAGCGGATCCCATGGGCGCTTTGTGGAAATTCAGCGAAAAGATGGGGTATGACAATAAATTCTTTTCAATATCTCTAGGCCAAGGGCAAGGCCCCATAGCTCAGGCCATGATCGAACAAGCTCAAATAGAGGGAGGATGGGTATGCTTGCAGAACTGTCATCTGGCCGTTTCTTGGCTTCCCGTTTTAGAGAGAATCTGCGAAAATTTTGATTTGACAAATACGGACTTGAACTTCCGACTATGGTTGACGAGCTATCCGTCTGACAGTTTTCCACAATCCGTGCTTCAAGTCGGAGTGAAAATGACAAACGAACCTCCGACTGGTCTTCAGAATAACCTGAGAAGATCTTATATATCTGAACCGTTGAAGGAAGCCGAATTTTACGAAGGTTGTCCCGGTAAGGACAAAATTTTCAGCAGGCTTTTGTTCGGAATTTGCTTTTTCCATGCCGTTGTGCAGGAAAGGAGAAAATTTGGGCCGCTAGGTTGGAATATTCCTTACGGTTTCAACGAATCCGATTTCCAAATATCAGTAATGCAGCTTCAAATGTTCCTAAATCAGTATGAAGAGACGCCTTACGTGGCAATATCTTACTTAACGGGCGAATGTAATTACGGAGGCAGAGTCACCGACGACTGGGATAGAAGACTCATAGTCACAATTCTCAAAAACTTTATCAATCCCGAGATGATCAAAAACCCAAACTACTTATTTTCGACAATAGGCCCAGAATACGGTTTACCCAGGCGCTCGGAATACCAAGACTACATGAAACATATAGACAACATTCCGGCTATCACTCATCCGGATGTTCTGGGGCTTCACATGAACGCAGGCATCTCCCGCGACTACTCGGACTCCATGGCCCTCACCGGCACCCTGCTGCTGGTGCAGGGAGGTGCATCCGGGGGCTCTTCCGGCACGGGTCCTGACATCTTATTGGCGCACTTGTGCACCGATATTCTGTCCAAATTACTCCCGCCGTTTGATCTCGAAGCAGCCAAGGAAAAGTTTCCCGTCAGTTACACGGAATCCATGAACACAGTTCTGGTTCAAGAAATGGAACGATTCAACAAGTTGGGAAATGAAATAAGGTCATCTCTGATAAATCTTCAGAAAGCGATTAAAGGCTTAATTGTTATGTCTCCCCAGCTAGAAACTCAAGCGAATGCCATGCTCATTAGTAAAATACCAACTAACTGGGTCAAAGTGTCATATCCGAGTCTGAAGCCGCTCGCGAGTTATGTCTTAGATTTCGTCGACAGGTTGAAAATCTTGCAAAATTGGTTTGAGAAAGGAAAACCTCAATCGTTTTGGCTGTCCGGATTCTTCTTTACTCAAGCGTTTCTGACGGGAGGCATGCAGAACTACGCAAGGTGGAAGAAAATACCGATCGACACGCTAATATTCGATTGCGAAGTTATGCGACCGAGGGAGCAAATTGTGGAATCCAAGGAAAGCATTTATATCTACGGACCGTTCATAGATGGTGCGAGGTGGAACGCACAAAGTCACATTGTCGATGAACAATTACCCAAAATACTGAACGAACCGATGCCTCACTTGAGATTTTTCCCTGTAAAAAAGGCTGAATTCAGCGAAGGTACCAAATATAGGTGTCCCTTGTATAAAACTATAGAGAGGAGAGGAGTACTGGCAACCACTGGCCACTCCTCTAACTTTGTGTTGTCCCTCATGTTACCTTCGGACAAACCTTCAGCTCACTGGGTCAAGCGGAGTGCGGCACTTATCCTTCAACTAAGTGATTGATATTGGTAGGATAAATATATATTTTTACTACTGTCTTCATAATTGAACTCTTTTCATTGACAGCTTTTTTACTGGGATACATAATTCATCAAATATCTCCATCTATCCTATTTTTGAAAACCTTTTACCCAAATTTTTAATATTTGAACCTATGAAAACTGACCAATTCAATCTATATAATTTTAAAATAGGTTGATTTAAATAGTAAATAAATATACTTTAATGCGTTCTGTACGTCAAAACACGGCTCCCGTGTCCATATAAATATTGTAGTCACGGGTTGAACACGGAAGTGTGTTAAATAAAGAAATACATTCGTAGACGGTTTTTGTGTTTTGAAAACACAAAGCACATTCATACTGATTCATGATGTGCAAATAGAAAGTAAAATTCGATTTGAAAAAAGTGATGGGTTTTCAAAAAATTTGCAAATATAAGTTTATCCATATGACATTATTTTATATGCAGTCTTTTTAAAATGTATACATAGTAGAACCTCAACTATCATAATAATTGGGGATGAAGGTAGTGCGGACAAGGAAAAATCCGAATAAAAAAATCATAATTGGCAAGGAATGATAAGTACAATCAGTATTAAATCATTTTTATCAGTCAAGATATAGCTTTAATTTAATTATTTTTTTAAATAATTTTTTTAATAATTTTGTACCTTTAGCTGGATGTACTTTTTGAAGCTGCCATATCGAAAATAGTTTTAAGACAGACAAATGTCCTGAGTTAAACTCTTCTTGTCTCTCAAACTACTTCACAACGACATTACTATGTACATGACTGACCACTGAAAGGCTTCAGAACGTAAAGGACCAATACCTTCACTTACAATGCAAGCAACGGTAGGCGCAATTCGCTTCATGAAAATTAACAAATTAATTATTATCAGTTTGGATAATCGAAAATCTAGGTAATGAAGGTTCTACTGTAAATTTTTAAAAAAATCAAGGAAATAGTACTGTATCAAATACAATTTTTAATAGTTAGATTCAAGGTTTGTCGCTGGGTAGTATAATTTTTTTTTATCTGAAACCACATGCAACACAATACATATTATCAATATGAATACTCACATTATTATTTTTGTAGGATGCAATATATTATTGGCCCTGCATTTTTTTTTGTATAGATACTTTACATCAAATTTTACATATTTTTTATTATGGACTTAGGACTATTCAAAAATATGACAAAAAATTAATACGCCTCTATTAGTGTAGTTTTTATATAATAAAATTTACCATAAATCTTTTGTTTTATTTAATATAATTTTTTATATGGATAAAAAGTAGATAAAAAATGTACGATGGAAGAATTACAAAATGGAAAATATCAATTACACAATGGTTTAAGGAGAGAAAATTAAAAATGATGTATTTTTTTTTTACAAAACTTTATTACAAATACTCTATATTATACAATGATAAAAGGTCTTATAAAGATACGCTGAACATTACATTAAACGACTAGAATAAATAAATAGCCTTGCACTTACCATACTACATAGATTTATTACATATCAGATCTAGGCTAAGGGTATTAAAGATATCATTAAAAATATTATGTAACACTTATTCGGAGAATACCCTGTTCGCTGTACACACTAAAATTACTCTCTACATATCTAGGGTGAGCTAAAAATACTCCATCTTATTGTTACATCATCTTATTTGTATTTTGAAGTAAACGATCACTGATTTCACATACCAATAAATGTCAAAACACTTTTTAACATAAATCAGACCAAAATGCACAAAAACAAATTAGCTAACCATCGTTTTTCGTTCAGCTTTTGGTGATGTTTACTTGATTGTGATTATATTAAGGCAGGGTGATCAGTCCCGTAAGTCCTGTAAATCAGGGTGATCATTCCTGTCAAGTTCCATAGATTTAGGAGTAGAATATGTATACAATACATGAGAAATGCATAAAATGCTAAAATAAGAAAAAAGTTATGTTCAGTAGCTTAAAATTAATCTACTCTTTGTTAACATGAAAATTTAAAAAATTTATCTACCTGTTGAATGTTGTCAAGAAGAATACGACTAATTTGGGCGGTTTTTGGAAAACTCAAACAAATTCTACAAAATAAAGAGATTTCGACCTGTTTAGAAAGAAAAGTTTTTGAATTCTGCATACTGCCAGTGAGCACATATGCACTAGAGACTATGGCTCTGACAAAGAGAAATGCAGAGAAGCTCAAGGCACACAGCGATCCATGGAAAGATCCATGCTTGGTTTTAGCCTGAGGGATAAAATTAAAAATGAATATACCAGGAAAAAAAACCAAAGTAGAGGACATCATGGATCGCGTGGCAAAACTCAAATGGCAGTGGGCGGAACATATAGCAAGACAGGACCCCACAAGATGGACCCCGAGAATTCTACGATGGAGACCTTGGGAGAAGAAAAGAGGTGTCGGAAGACCCCAAAAGAGATGGCCTGACGACATTGTCGCTGTGGCGGATAAAAACTGGCTGCAAGCAGCAACCAACCAGAAGAAATGGAATAAAGGGGAAGAGGCCTATATCCAGCAATGGAGGCCAGGGGGGCTCATAAAGAAGAAGTTGAATGTTGCATAACCCAATGCAACAGACTAGAAAGTGTTAAACTATCTTCTTCTAACCCTTATCTACACCCAATGGTGCATAGAGTACTGCATCGTATTGACACAGTGTTATCTTGATCGTTACTTACATGAAGGCAAGGTGATAACTCCTGCGCTTCAGGGACCAGTCCAGGGTAATATGAAATAAATATGACGTTGTAAAATCAGTGTTAATCGAAAGACTACTATAATGCAAACACTATAGACGATACCAAAATATAAACACATTGTCCACCATATGCATTTGTGAAGACATTTAACTGTTTGTAGGAGTAATAACAGTTCTCCGCTACTTATGGTCAACCTCTCAGAGAACATGGTGAAACCTTATTTATTCATGTAAACAAAATTAGTCAAAAATGAGTATGGACGTGTTACATCTGCACTTATAATTCAAGTACTATCAAATAGGACTTATTACATCTGTCAATATGGTTTTTTTTAATAATACCATCTTCATAATCTAAATTTTAATCAAATACTTATTTGGCAAAACTGGTGATTCAACTTTACTAAAATCTGCTATTAGTTTTTATCACGTTCGATCGGCATCACATTATTATTAAGAATACTTTATGTATTAATTTTAAATCAAACACAGATTTTTGAGTCTACTAAGTTGTATTTCATTAACAAAAACACATAAAAAATTATATTGTGACAATTGTTTCGCCTTGTTAGGGCATTATCAAACGAATGACATTCGTTTGATAATGCCCTAACAAGGCGAAACAATTGTCACAATATAATTTTTTATGTGTTTTTGTTAATAAAATACAACTTAGTAGACTCAAAAATCTGTGTTTGATTTAAAATTAATTCATAAATTAAAATGGAGTTCTACAAATTAAACGCCAAATCAATAAATTAACCTGTCCGGGAGTGAATTTCTGCGGACAAAACTGTATCTGGGGAGTCAGTTTTCTTGCTTTATTTTTTAAACTTATTGTAATTTTAAATTATAGTCGATGCTTATAAACTTTTTTTAATTACACCAGTAAATATGATTTATCGAAGCATCGATAATTTTGCCGTAAATAATTTTTTAAACATGTTTTGATATAATTCATGTCATAAATCATATTTCGTATTGGCCGTACATGTACGGCTATACTCCTTTGAGGAAAATTTGGTATGGCCGTACATGTACGGCCATACTCCCAGACAGGTTAAGAATACTAGTTGATTTTTTAAATGTATGATATTGTGAAAAGAAATTTCTCATAGACAGTTTAGTTTGAGAGATCTCTATTGCCGAGAGGTCATTAACTGCTTTTCGCTTTCAATGGGTTTTTCACTAAAATGACATATTTTAGTGTGTAATCGGAAAATATTTAGAGTTTAGCATTAGATTTTTTAGAGATCTTCATCTGTTAGGTCATCGACTGTTGTATCATTCTGAAAAAAAAGAGAACAGTAATGAAAATAGTTTATAGAAAATTAAAGAGTTTTTTTTTTAATGTTAACCCAATATATTTTTATAAAACTATAAATTCCACTTACAACACTGTTCTCCTGATTTTTTAAAAGTTCCAAGTCTTCTTTTGTGCTTCTCTTGAAGAAATTGCACTGGAAATAAAAGTTCATAAAGAAACATGAAAAATATTGGCTTTTGTACTACTATTTTTATTACTGCTTGTTTGATATCTCAGTATGTTTATCGTCAGACAATAGCACCAAAAATTGTTGCGGATAAAAAAAATAAAAGAAAAAAAATGTATGTACCTTATAGAGTCCAAATGTAATCAATGTCAATAGGAGTATTCCCAAAACGACAGATAGAATGATTATCCAAATTGGTGTTGAGGGAGGAGGAAGAACAGCACCGACCACTAAAGATCTAGTGTAGCTGTACACTTTAGTTCTAAAATAATACAAAAATAATTCAAATAGCTATAAAATACTTCGGCATTCACTTTGTGGTAAGACATGGTGAAATTGTAAAAGAAAAACACTTGCTTTTTACTATTTGAGTTATATTTATTTTATTATAACGACTAGTTTCGGAAGCTATGCTTCCATCTTCAGGTCTAAATATAAACTTATACTTACAGTTAATATTTAGACATGAAGATGGAAGCATAGCTTCCAAAACCAGTCGTTTTAATAAAATAAATATAACTCAAGTGGTTAAAAAAAAAAAGTATATTTATTTTACAATTAAAACTACATTTAGTGATGAGAGGTAATGTAAACTTGGGAATAATGATTAAAATTAATTTGGAAAATTATGTTTACAACACACATTGATTTAAATGTAAAAATAACTCTTTTCTTTTCAAAATCATACATTTATTTTGAAGAAAAACTTATTTTTCCAATACAAAAACAGTACTTTAAGCATAAAATTCGATTACGTTAAATATTACCTGGGTTTAAAGAAAATTAAGTTGCGATTTATCGTATATTGGATTGTAATCTTATGAGCTTGGATACTTACGGTCGCAAAGCTACAGCGTATGTGGAAAGGGTGACTGAGTTTTCCTTTTTAATAATCTCATCTGCAATTTAATGTAAAAAAAAATAGTAAATTAAAAAAAATAAGTAATATTTTTACTATAATCTTCGACTCTTTCACATTCATACACCTCATACGTACCCCCTGATTATTCCGACTCCTGACCTGACCATGCCCAAGTATTTTTTTTTTTTTTTTTATTCATTTAATATATTTATAACATAATACATTTGAATCATTTATACATATGGAGAACTTTTATATTTCGATTCGCTGTGCCTCTCCATAAAATAAATACTTGATCATGCAATGTTTTTCTCGGTCTTCCTCTGCTTCTATTACCAACCAAATTCGCTTGATAAATTTGTTCTATTTTTCTTTCTTCACTCATTCGATTTGAATCGAAAGATCACATTTTGACTGCATTCAGTCTACTTTCATCCTTCTTTTGCTAACTCCATGCTTCACTTCCATAGATTAGGGTTGAAACCAGGACTACGTTGTGTACTGCCAGTTTAGCTTTCGGGAAAAGGTTTATATTTGCTATAACTGATTTCACTGCACCATTTACTCTGTTCTGGTACTGCCAGTTTAGCTTTTTTCAGTTTTTTGTAACCGGATGTTTTTTTAAAATATTTATTTTTTATTTTTCTTATTTATTACTATTTCAACTTAATTTTAAATGTATTAAAAAATAATTCTTTCTAATGTCTTGCCTAAATCTAAATAAATAAAACCAAATAAATTTTATTCTAACTTTGTGAGTGACCACGGAACAAAAGCAGAAAGGGAAGAATTCAGAATGCTTTAAGGTGGTACGCACATGTGGAACGAATAATAATAAGAGAATGACTAAGAAAGTATATATATGGTGAATGTGAGCAGGAAAATAGAACGGGGACGACTGAAAATGACTTTCATGATCAGATCAATCAGAACCTAAAATCTGGTGGTGTCAAAAGTCTGCATAATCGGAGGGCAAATATGACTAGATATATGGATGTGAAGGAAGCTAGGAGTGTATGTCAGAACAGAAGACTCGGAAAACGATGTGGTAGTAGTAAAGAATTCGGAAACTTTAAAATGTGAACTAGACTTGTCTAGTTCTATATGCGCAATGTATAGATTACGCAGAGAATGTCGTACAGTTTTATTTTGGATCCGACAAATACGCATTTATATTATATTTATGGACAATAAACACATACCTAGATTAGTAACATTCAACTTCATTCGAAGAACCATGTGAGCGCCATTCCCACCAGCGGGCAGACCCCCTATTTTGATACAGTTCACTATAAAACATGTGACACGTTGGTCAGTACAATTGAGATGCAATGTTTTTGTTTTTGGGAAATTCCCTTCCGATACAATGATGGGTAAGTTAACATCTGTGGTGGTGTCAAATATATCTGAAATCAAAAGAAATAATTATTATTCAACTTTTTATAAACCTTAGCATTGCGGTCATCTTTTACCCTCTACTTGCCTTTTCTTACAAAATGGTCTGTAGGAATTATTATATGGCCTACTTACTTTGCCTAGTGCCATTGTACAGTCCTCGCAAATTCTCAGTCTTAGTGATAAACTAATTGAAGGTAAAGTGACTTATGTAGATACCAATCCAAGGGAAATATAAAATAAAATAGTGTGAAACGCTTCATTTTCATTTTGGCTTTACCAGGAATATTATCCAGGCTTTGCTGGAAATATTTTGTCTTGCATGAAAGTTAAATATTTTAACCACTAGACTAAAGATTTAAATAAACAATACTTTCATGGAACATTGAATGATTCTATATTGCATTGCATTTCATTGGTAGACTTTTAGGATGTGATTTTTAAGTTGATTTAAAAAATATCTAACATAAGAACGGGGAAAATATACACATACCAAATGTTAACAATTCTTTAGATGTTCTGCTAGTTGTTCCTTCCTCAGAGTAAATTACTGTATCAGGTGTTACGCTGTCAGTTGTTTGATACATTGGAGTGGTCAAATCGGAATCATTTTCAATTGCAACATTACGTCCTCCGTCTGCTCCGGTAAAGAAATGTCCATTTTCAGGATCACACAAGAATGGAGCCTGGTTTATAGTATCCTATAAAATGTAAAATTACCATGAAAATTATCCAATATTACACAAAAATATTCATAGAGTAACAGAATTCAATCATCAGTAAAAAATCATACAATAAAAAACATTAAAGGTCAAAGAAACATCTAACATTTTTAATTATAAAAATATATAACACGCTTCCAAAAAGATAGTAAATCAATTAATCTTTGTTCAAACGAGAGCAAATTATTCAATCTATCACTCGTAAATATAACACAGTTTATGAAATTCTATAAAAAAAAATCTATTAGAACGTGGTTAATATAAGAACTACATGTACATATATAAAGAATTTTTAAATTTTTAGTATTTTTACAGCATTCTGCAATCACTTATAGCGTGTACATTTACATAGATCAATAATATAATACTCTTATGGACAGCAGTTACAATATGAGTGATAGGTAGAATATAGATACAATAGGTGAATGATAAAAGAATGGATGGGGATCACTGTCACTATTTCAACTTTTCTTTTGTAATTGATGCTAGCTACTTGCCATTTGATGCTTATAGTGTAACCAGGGTTATACAATTAATTGTATGATATTTCTTCCAACAATTTATGGCATCTCATCATATATTTTTCATCCTCTATATATCAACGTCAATCATCGGAATCAAATATTCCGATCATAAACAATCATCTCATAATTTAATTTTTTTTAAATAAATAAATAAACATAGGGCACTGCATTATATAAACACAGTGTTATCTTGATCGTTAATACACGAAGGAAAGGTGATCAACCCTCTGCTTCAGATACCAGTCTAGGGTAATATTGAATAAATATTAGAGTGAAAAAATCACTTATATTTATTTGACCCCCCCTGGGAATCGAACCCGGGACCTCCAGAACGGTAGCCGAGCGTGCTGACCATTACACTACGGAGACGGGATAAACATAAATTAAATAAAAATTATGTATCAAATTGTTCCATACATACCTTGGGCTCATATAAATCTATTAATGTGTAGTTGATGTTGGTAGTATCATCTTTATATGCTACAGGAATGTAGTATTTCATTTGAAAAGCATCTAGTGACGTTGGACCTTCATTTAAAACCTATAAAAAAATATTTACTCAAAAAATATAGATAAATAATTCAAAGAAAGAGTAAAAGTGTTTTAAGTCAATTGGTTCTTTTATATTTGGCTCTCAAGAAAGGATCTTAAATATTATTCATTATTTCACGAAATATGTTTCTTACATATGAAATTCTCAATATACATCTGCCTTTTTCAAAATTTTTTTTTTTAAATTATGTCTTAGTGGTAGCATGAATAACTTCCACATATTGCCATGGATTTAAACTTTTATTATATTGAAGATGTTTTAAGGAATAGTGCTAAAAGAATATTCACCTCATATGTATGTGAAATCGTTACATTCTGTGGCTTAGTTGAACTAGAATTCAGGTTAATAAACCCATCGGCTAAAGCCTCCCTGAAATTAAAACCATACATTTTAATTTTACGTATAAAACTAAATATATATATATATATATATATATATATATATATATATATATTTTTTTTTAAATACTCTGATGTTTCATATTAAAAATATATAAATAAAAAATACCCAATGACTAGAATATTGGCTTCAGTTTTCAATGGAATTTCCAGTTTAAATATGTTGTCCTTTGGATTAACTTCCTCCCCACCGCTAGAAACCTTTATATCAAAGCTAATTACTGTCTGAAAACTTGTTAGTAATGACGCATCCAATTCCACTATTATGAAGGTCTGAAAATAAAGAATAAATATGTCACTGGATTTACAGTACAAATACTGCTTTAATAGGACTATGTACTTTATTAAATTGCAAATAGTCTGCAATCATAATGCATACATAGTCTTGTAATCATATTGCGATAATATAATTAATTTTATTTATTGTTTCGACATTTACTTTGTGGTAAGAGATGATGAAATTTTGATGATGAGTTTATTTTATGACGACTAGTTTTGGAAGCTTTGCTTCTATCTTCAGGTCTAAATGTAAGTTTACATTTAGACTTGAAGATAGAGGCATAGCTTCCGAAACTAGTCGTCCTAAAATAAACTCAAATGGTAAAGAAACAGATTTTTTTTATATATAATTAATTACCTCGCCATTTGTAAACAAAGGATTTGCGAGATCACAGGAGAGAAGAGAGTCCTGCAGGTGGCAGCGATGTGGAACTCTCAGTAAAGGAGTTATACTGGGCGGAAGAAATTCTGCTCGGGTGAGAAATGCTGGCTCTCCAACATTTAGAATGCTTATATTGAGTCCGATACTCGGTGTGGAACCAATAGTATAGGGAGACCTGAAAACCAAAATATGGTTTACCTTCTAAATATCATAACAATGTTAGCATGTCTCACTTCCTTTGCTTGAATTCCACTCATTTAAGTTGAATATATAACTAAATTTAAACATTCTGACTTTGTCTAAATACTTGTTCACAAATCTGGATCATCTCCTCTTAGAAGTTATTTTTTTACCTTATTTTTATTTTTGACATCTCGACATAGATGAAGAACAATATGGAAGTCTGGACATTTACAAGGCTTATGACCGTCATAGGCCTGGTTAAGTGATCACTTTACCATGTGTAACATTCATCAATTCTACCCATGATTGACAACCACACTATCGAAATTTTTTAAACTAACGACATACAAACCTGACTTGATTAAACTTTCAAAGGAGATGCAAGAATATATATTATTCGCAATAAGTGGTGTTCTTATGGATACTTTACTTTCGAAACATTTTTTTAATTAATTAATAAAATCCTTAAGTGTGAAATCAAGTTTATTGCGTGTACCCATAATTTAATACAGGTCTAAAATTTTAATAAAGCTGTACTAGAATTGCAAACAGATTTGGCTCTCAAGAAAAAAAAAAATCGTTTTAGTGTGCATATTTGGCTCTTAGGCTAATAACTTTGCCGACCACTGTGTTTGATTAAGCTTAGAAAGTTTAGTTTATTGAAAAACATCTTAAGCGTTTGCAATGTCAAATTACTTCAATGTGCCTGAGCCCTTGGCATATTGTATTTTATAATAACAACTTGATATTATGAATCCGGCCCTGTATTAGATAAAGCTGAATATAAAGAATACACCATCGGGTAGGCCAGTGTTCCGCAAACTTATTCTATTCAAGGTATACCTACCAAATTAAGAAATTTCAGAGGTGCATATTTACCATATTATGGTAACATATTTAACATTTTATGTTTAATGCGAAATATGAGCCTACTTAACTGAGCGCAGGCAATCAATATTTGGAGCGATAGTGTTATTTTCACAAAACTAGACTTTTTTCCACGGCACACCAACTAACCACCATGGTACACCAGTGTGCCACGGCACACGCTTTGCGAAACAATGAGGTAAGCAGTTGTGAACACTTACCCGACCAACTGTTTAACTGTGAGCTTGAGATCTGGCTGGCAAATGCGATCCTCTCCACAGCCAGTGGCAAACGGCACCCGAAGTATTGCTTCGCGTTTGGTGGAAGGCCTCAGTACGGCACATTTCTCGCAGAAATAAGAATCTAAAAGTACATTTAAGAATTTCATTAATTGATTCGGCAGTTACTTTCTGGTAAAATCTATTTATTTTTAATTTACGTTTTACTTACTAGGGTTGTTTTGATACCATTAACAAATGAGGGGTTTAAAAGGAAATTTATAATTTTCCAAGAGAATTCATTATTGAACATCTCAAAATATTAAACACATAATTTTTATTTTTCAAATAATAATTTATATGCAACATTTTAAGTGTGTCCAAAACTTGTTCACAAATCTGAATTATCTTCAATTAGGAGTTATTTTTTACACTATTTTTTTTGACATCTCAACATAGACAAAGAATATGGTTGATATTTGACTAAAGTTAAGATGTCAATCATGGGTAGAATTGGTGAATGTTACATGTGTGTAAAATGATCACTTAACCAAGCCTATGATGGTCATAAGCCCTGTAAATGTACAGACTTTCATATTCTTACTATGTTGAAATGTTAAAAAATTATATAAATGATTTATAATTTGATAGATTAGGGGAGTTATTTTTTAAATGCATTTGATAAGTTTAGGTACATAATTTTGTATTATATAATTAGTGATTATAATTAATCCATATTATTTTTTGACATCTCATCAAAGATGAAGAAGAATATGGATCATATAATTTATTCATTTTCATATTATTTTTTGACATTCATCTTTGATGAGATGCCAAAAAATAATATGAAAATAACTCCTGTAATTGGAGATAATCCAGATTTTGTGAACAAGTATTTGGACACACTCAAAATGTTGTGTATTAAATTCAATTCAAATTTACTAATTTAAAATTAATTTCATAAGAGACTTTTATTCCTGATAAATTTGTCACAAAAAATATTTCATATAATACCTCTTGTACTTACCAATTGCAGGATTGGTTCTCAAAACAAAACTCATTTGAATTCCAATAGGACGAGAAAAATCAGTACTGTTGGGCTGCAAAAGAAATATTTTAATTACATTTATTTAGAATAGTAAAAATTATTTAGTTTATTTTAGATTTTTTAAAATATTGTAAAAGCTTCGACGTCAGCTTGCTGCTAAAACTTATAAATGTTTTTTAAATGTGAATATAAATCTCCATTAAAAATGTGTTAAAATGGTCATGGATACTATTTTCGTACAGAGGTCTCCCATGTCACAAATTGTAATCTATCGTATCTGTATATGTATGTGATAGACGGCTATATCTGCCATTTCTTTAATGAAAGATATGAATTTGACTACATACTATGAGGCTTAACTGTGAATATGTTAAACATTGGAATCTATTTATGTTTATTGTTTTTATTGCAAGCCTAAAAAGAACACTATTTTAGTTAAATATTGGTGAAGTAAACGTTTGAAAATTTATTTTAGAATTTTCGCAGCATCAATAATACAAGATGAATGATAAATATTTTAAAAGAAATCTTACATTAATGAAGATTATAGTTTCTTTGCAGAAAACAGTTCCCAATTTTCCAACAACATAATACATTTCTTCATTTGAATTTCCAACAGTAGCAGTGCTATACTCAAGATCTACTGACAGTTTCACTGTTATTTCTGAAAAATGAAAAAAGCATCCTATTTATTAATTATCATGATAAACGACGATAAATTATAATCAAAACAATAAGTCTTGCATTATAAATTGGGTTTAATTTCTCCCAGCAGAAACATACAAATTGGCCATTATTACTATGTGTTATTAGTATGTATGTCCATTATTAGTATGTATGTCTTTTGGTTAAAAGCGAAGCTACTTCTATATTTGCATGAGTAAGAGATTATCAACGAAGTATAATCATTTAGTACTGTCCTACAGTGTCATTTACACAAGACCTACTCAAGAGATATAATTAAATGATTTTATTAACCAATACATATTGAAAATTGAAAATGCATAAAGATTAAACTGTTAAAAACATAAACAATATAAAGTTTTAATAATATTTTACAATACCTATGTTACAAAAAAAACTATGTAATGTCATGTTTTAAAGTATCTTTTATTCTCAAATATTCTTATCTGATATTATAAAAAAAATTGTGAATGATTCAAAGGGAAAAAATGAAAACTAAAATTCATTTCATTTAAATCCACTCTATAACAGATGCCTTCATCATAATAAAAATTGTTTAAATATACAATACATACTACCCACTACTTAAAAATCAAAAATTGTGATTTTTTTATTTGTCAAATCTATATTTTTAGTTATTGATTGACCCAGCATGTCATTCGATTTCAATATACATGGAATCAGATAATTACCTGTCATAAATGAAACAGCTCCAATAAACTTATGACAAATTTTAGCAGTAAAATTGGTGGATTCCAGTGATAATTCTGATGGTAATGCTTCCATTGTGGAGACAACATCTATAGACGGATGACATCGAAGCAATACCGCTTTTGCGCTTTCATATGCCCCTATTGCCAAATCTGCAATAATAATAATACATAATCAATGCATTTAAAAGTTTTATTTACAAGAAATGTAAAATATTATCAGGGGCTGTATTGATTTTTACTAAACTTGGTGGAGTTTATCACGAAACTGAAGGTAGTTTTTGCTTTATCATATCAGAATTCTTTGAGAGTAATTGCATTAGACCTGAGAGCGAAATTTCAAGTTGCTTGCTTTACATATTCCTCAATTCAACATATTTTCCATTTTACTCGAAAACCTGATGCGATATCTAAAAATCAGGTATGCCATTTATTTCGGAAGGCAAATTAATATAACTAACTTGACAAACTATACTTTTAACAAAAAGCCGATAACCATTGACATCTTTTTAAAATCATAAAATGTATTATCATTTACAGTGAAATTCGGATTTTACCTCCCTGGATCTAAAATTTTCCCGCCAATTGTGTGTAATTATTTCAGTCCCGATATATATTTTGGTACATTTGTTACCTGCATTTACGTTTTTTTTTCCCAGTTTACTTAGAAAATATCCCATTATTCGATTTTTGACTCAATCTGTAACGCAATTTGTCATCATTGTTTATGTGCAGTTTTTACGTTTTTGTTTGTTTTATTCATAAAGTCATTAAAAATTTGAAAAAAAAAAAAAAAAAAATCAATACGCCCAAAATATTATTTTCAATTTCTACGTTCCCACTGTTTAGGTTTTTGTATGCAAAAATCTCATCTACATGATTTTCACAATTTAAAAAAAAATTTGAATGTTTTTCTTTCAATACCCCGCATTCACATTTTCCCCCATTTAATTTTTTTTTTAGACCCAAAAAAAACGTAAAATAGGGGTTTCATAATTTATAAAATGAACACAGTGCTAATTTTTATAATTTTGAATACCCACCTTTACACGAGTTAGAATCAATATCAACAGCTTTAGAAATACTAATTCCGAATCCTCGCATGTCATCCATAGTAATACGTTGTGTGTAATTTGGATTAAGTCCATTGGCAGCTCCCAAATATATATACACCGCTCCTTTACCATTATTATCATAAGGTGCTCCAATAGCCACGTCTGAAATATAACATGTAATACTATATTATTTCTTTTTTTATCTCACCAATAGATGTCTCTAGTGAAATTCTAAGTGATTCATGTACAACGTTTCGAAATTGGATCATGTTTATAGAACTTCCAAGAATTTAAGTAGTGTAGTTGTCAATCATGGGAAGAATTGGTGAATGTTACACATGTGTAAAGTGATAACTTAAACCAGCCTTTGACGGCCGTAAGACCCGTAAATGCCCAGACTTCCATGTTCTTCTTCATCTATGTGTCAAAAAATAATATGAAAAATAACTCCTATCATTGGAGATAATCCAGATTTGTGAACAAGTATTTGGACACACTCAAAAGGATGTAATATTATATTATAAAGATGCATAAGTTTATAAGAATTATTTAGTGTCTTGTCTACTCAGGTTATTTAGCTAAAATATTAGTTAAAATACAAAATTTATCTGTACCCAGAAATCCATCATTATTTATGTCCCCGATAGGAGCTATGGAAGTGCCAAACCTTGCGCCACTTTGTAGACTTCCACCAATAGTAACCTCTTGTTCGACCATATTAGCCTTGAAAAATTATATCAATAATTAACAGAATATAATGAAAAAAAAACTGTAAAAAAAATATTATTGCATATTTGAGAATAAATAAATTTAAGAACATCAGTTTCTCCTAGATAATAAATACAATAATTTGTTATCGATTTAGTAGCAAATCTTTTATTTTTATTCTTAATGATTAATGAGAAATTAAAAAATATTATGTCATTGCGAATGAAAATTCATATTGGCTACTTTTATCATTTTTGGGATAGTATGAATAGTAAAAAATCATTATTACATCTGGGATTTAATAAACATTTTATGCATATTATAACCTGTCGTTGCTCACTCCTATTGTCAACAGATAACCATTTCATTTTATGCTGTAAAAAATCATTCCATTTTATACTGTAAAAAATGTATAAAATTGCTTTCCTGTCTCGACATTAAAAATCAGCCTCAAGATATTTGCAGATAAAATGTATTACAAATACTAAGACAAATAGAAAATAAACCATTCTGTACATAATTTTTCAGTTGATGGGAATCAACCCACAATGTCGGTTTCATTCAGGTGCCTGTCCTGATGTGCAAAGGTAAATAGCCGCAAGTTTAAAACAGTAGTTTTAAGATAAACAAGTTTATAGTTAACTTAAAATGATGCTTTTTGCCAACACATGTATCAAATTAATAAAATTTTGCGGCTATGTGGATAATGAATATCTCGGTAAAAGAAAGAGATAGAGAAAATTCTGTGAATGTATATGATAGAGGATGTATGTATATGATAATAATGCTTTGATCCATGTTACGCCAAACAGCCGCAACTTGATTTACGGCTAGTTGCCTTTACACATTAGTGTCGTTTAGATAAAAAGTATATTTTTTAAATATTTTAACAATTTTTGGGTTTTATAGGTTTTTAACAATGAAAACTGGTTTGATAATAATGACTGATACAACTATGCCAAACTAGACCACAGCTTGTGATTGATATAAATGATACTGAAAAATCAGTAAGTACTAACCTTGTCATGATTCATGTAAACATAAACTCTGCCCTGATCTGAAGAATATTTTTGTGCATATAAAGGAGCACCCACAAGCAGATCTGATAGGCCATCTTGATTGATGTCAATAGCTTCAAGGGTAGATCCAAAATACTCTCCTAATTGATGGCCTTCCAGTATTGAAAATATTATGTAGGGGGCATTCTCGCGGAGCGGAAAATCGAAAAGAAGAACCTAAAAAAAATCTCATCATTATTTTGAATGAAATTAGTTGTTTGATGTCTGAGAAAGACAAAGTATGGGTGTTTGCCAAAGATAATGCTAAAATAGTTCATTGTTTGTTTTTCCAATCCAAGGATTTTTCAGGATATTCTCCATTACCGACGGGCTTAATTCTTCATCATGTTATACAAAATTGTTTTCAAAGTAATTACTTTGAATATAATTTTGTATAACATGGTGAAGAATTATGTTCCTCTGAATTCAGAGGAACATGGAGTGAGTGAATATCATTTAGGCAGCAACTCTAAATGTTATGTTAACTTTGTCTCTATATCGCTTTTAAAAGTATTCCAGTAACTCTTTATTTATTATTCCCATCATACACTTAATTAAAATTTAAATTAAAAATAATGTGTCCTCACTGGGGTTCCTTGTGCCGAGGGTATATTTTATGAGTGTGCACATTACGTATAGTTGAACGCATTAGACTTTGTTTACATCGCTCACTCCTTTCAACAACGTCATATTTCAAAAAACTTGATTTTTCAGGAGATTGTTTTTAATGTTTAAGTATATACTAAAATGTATTAAAAAAAAATATCAAGCCACTTATTGAACTGTTTACTGTGCAACAGATCTTTTTAGGTAAAACCTGGATGTTTTTATCCATTTGAAAAATATTTAGTATATTTAAAAAAAAAAATTAAACGATACCCTTTCTTCAAAAAGCAAAAAACACATTTTGCACCCTGTAGCGGGTAAATATTAAGTTAAAAATATGCCGCTTTTTCTTGGATATAATACGTTTTCTGGGCATTCCGAAAACATGCACAACTGAAAATTGAAGATTTTTGATTTATGACGTTCTTGAAAGGAGTGAGCAACATGACAGCTGCATGACATTTACAATTAAGGCCTGTCCATGAATTTTTTTTAAAGTTACAGGACAGTTGCATTGAGATAGTCGAAATTCTCATCGAGTGTTCATATGAAATGGTCATATGTGTACATGGATGAATTTAAGGTGACCGAATAATTAATTTCCATAAACGACTAGATAATTTTAAGTTCTTGATTTTCCTTAGTTTATTCATTGGACAGAGCTTAACAGGAACCTGTAGTGTAAAGACTATATTTAAGAAACTAATAATACCTGTCCTCTATAATTTGCTCCTCTCGGTGCACCTGCGACATACAATTTGCTGCGTCCAGAAATAAATTTACCAGAGTCCACACTATAACCTGAAAACATTTAGGAAATAACTTACAGTATATGTATACTCAATTGTATTTGTTAGAAACTTGAGAGGGAGCAAAAAATTTATTATGGTGAAAGGTTTCAAAAATTGAAGATCGATAAAGAGAGATATTTACCAAAATACGACGTGTCTGTGAGATCTGGAGTGTAGTATGGATTCGGAATAGTTTTTTTTGAAAAATAATCTCTTCCATAGTCTTGTCTTGTAACTGAATATCTGACAACACTTCCTGAAAAAAAATACAATCTTTACACAATGTTTGCGGGAAAATCTTAAAAGCATCTATTACATACTGTTGGTAAAGAGCGGGAGAAGCTTATAAGCATTATTATAATTTTTTTAAGAAAGAAGTATTTGTGTTTTTATTATTTACAAAAATACTTCAATTTCATACTATTTCTGTGAGCCTATGCGGCTCATTATTAAAAATAGGGGTCAAATTGTGGTAGAGTTGGTTCAAACCCAGAAACTCTGACTCAAGAGTCCACGACATTAACCATGGACCACAACTTGACACAAATTCTATTTGCTTACTTTTGGTAGAGCACGAGAGATGAAAAATATTGTACAGATCCGAAATTGGGTATACAGTTAATTGTGATTAATATACAGAGGGTCGGGCGGCAGACTGTCTGAGAGTTATCTTAATACATGGGTTATCGAAGGATTTTCAGCTCTGCTGGAATTCAACATCTGCATGGTGCCTACTCCAAAAATATAGTTGAAATTATTTTTGGACTAGCATTTCTCAAGTCTTTGCCGAAAATTTTTTCAAATATGGAGTAATTTTTCAGAAATATGTGACATCGAAGATATCGTTAGGTAGGGAAGGCAACGAAGGAGACAATGGTATGCGCATGTGAGGAAAATGGAGTCATCCAGACTCCTCTACATTGCACTGTACGGCCAACCCCAAGGTAGAGGACTTCCGGGCAGACCATTAAAGAGATAGCTCGAGAGCTGGGAATCGACATCGCGTGAAGCTAAACCCTCTTAAAAACAGGACACAACGCCTACACCATGCAGATGAAGAGAAGAAGAAGAAGAATTTCCAGATTCCATGAAACATACAAAAAAGAATAAATGAACAATTTCTAAAAAAAATATAACAATACAAAATTACCTGTCCAAACATAGATTCCTGGTGCTCCCATAATAATTTCTGACCCATCATCAGACATCTTCATAGATATTCCCGCTTGCCCATAAGCGTAAAAATATGTACTGACATCTTTATTATCCTCGGGTTGTTTTATGGTGAACCCTTGGTTATCTGCGAAAATATAACAAAGTTAACATTTTGGACATTTAAATTAATGTTACACACGTGTAACATTCACCAATTCTACCCATTATTGACAACCACACTACTCAAATTCTTGGAAGTTCTATATATATGAACCAATTTAGAAACCTTGTTCATGAATCACTAAAACTTCACTAGAGACATCTATTGGTGAGATGTAAAATTGTAGAATTGGTGAATGTTACACGTGTGTAAAGTGATCACTCAAACCAGCCTATGACGGTCGTAAGCCCCGTAAATGCCCAGACTTCCATATTCTTCTTCATCTTTGATGAGATGTCAAAAAATAATATGAAAATAACTCCTGTAATTGGAGATAATCCAGATTTTGTGAACAAGTATTTGGACACACTCAAAATGTTGTAAATAAATTATCTGGTCAAATTATAAGCTTAATAATAAAAATGAAAATGGTATTTTCTGGCGTTTCTCATGTGTGTGATTATAATCCGGGATTCGGATCTCACATACTAATATAAGAGTTTCTGCTTAATAAAAAGCTTCTTTACATCTCACCAATAAATTAATGTTGTTGTAATTTAAGATATTTTTCTTTAAAAACCTTGTGGTCTGGTTTGTAGAAAATATTATATAAAAATATCACAGTGTAGTGTGAGGTATAAATATAAGGTATATTTCCATAAATCTGCCATATCAGAGAACTGACAAATTCAGTGATCAGACACAACTAGGTCGGACCATAAACCACATTATAGAGAGGTCTTATCCACACTTATACACCTTATAAGTGTGGATAAGACCTCACTTTGTCAGGCAATAAAATACCATAAGATGCATACGGGGAGCGAGACTCCCAATAACATAATTTATCGCCTGATCTGGTTGTTGCGTGCTCTAAGGTGGTGGCCAAATTGTGATGGTTATTTTGTCCTTAGAACTGGCAATCCTTGTCCATTTAATTTGTTCTCATTTAATTTTTCTCTTCCATGACAGTTACATATTAAAATTTGTGAGTCTTTTGAATAAGCAGGTAATCTCAGCTATGACTGAGTATAGTACCCAACAAATATATACTTTTTTAATGTAGTCCACTATAAGCAGTGTTGAGTAAACTCTGTGCTGTGAAATCTCGTTGATCCTATTCAGGAAGTGTATCTACCTCGTAGTTCCAGTCCAGTAAGATAATTGCGATCATACTATTAGTTGATTTCATCATTGCTAAAGGATTAACTGATGCACATGTCAATATGCTTTTTTATAGTCCGTTGATTTGTAATACAAAAAAATCAGCATCAAAGGGTTTGATATTGTGTTCGATAATTGAGATATGAGGTACAAACAAATAAAATTTTATTATAAAGGCAGAAAAATATTAAGTAGTCTCGGTTATCCCACCTTCCGAGTTATCTAACCTACCGGGGCAATGCCCCTCTTCTTTACCAGACTGCACGCATTATATTCGCGAGCCAGGCGAACTTTTACTTTATATTTTTTACTTTGCCGTAAACGCATTTTGATGTTTTAGTTCGTTACATTACGTTATGTTACATGTACATATTTGAAAAGTTTTTGAAGTGCAAATAAAATTAACACATTTTCAATGTCGTTTCTATCATTTTCTGTGTTATCCGACCTTTTCACTTATCCGACCTTGCCGCGGCCGGTTTAGGTCAGATAACCGAGACTCTACTGTACAATAACATTGCTTCTTCTATTAATAATTTGTTGTACGTGAAATGTTATTATCATTAATTTTTATCAACGTATTTTCATCAAATTACTTTATTCGCACATAAAAATATGAAAAAAGAAATTATTGATTATAAAAAAAACTTACATCTGTCTACAAGAGGAGTTAACTGTGATATTTCTGAAGGTTTGAGTGTTGCATCCGTATGTGACAGCGCATAACAAAACCCGTTAGCAAGATGGAATTCCTTATGCAGTTGGTTAGTCCAGCGAGGAGCACACATCTAAAAAAAGGTATTACAAGAATTAAAATTAATTTACAACATATTGAGTGTGTCCAAATACTTGTTCACAAAATCTGGATTATCTCCAATTACAGGAGTTATTTTCATATTATTTTAAAATAAATGGTATGAAAATAACTCCTGTAATTGGAGATAATCCAGATTTTGTGAACAAGTATTTGGACACACTCAAAATGTTGTAAATAGATTATCTGGTCAAATTATAAGCTTAATAATAAAAATGAAAATGGTATTTTCTGGCGTTTCTCATGTGTGTGATAACAATCCAGGATTCGGACCTCACATACTAATATAAGAGTTTCTGCTTAGTAAAAAAGCTTCTTTACATCTCACCGATAGATGTCTCTAGTGAAGTGTAAGTGTAGTGTGGTTTAAGTGATCACTTTACACGTGTGTAAAGTGATCACTTAAACCAGCCTATGACGGTCGTCAGCCCCGTAAATGCCCAGACTTCCATATTCTTCTTCATCTTTGAGATGAGATGTCAAAAAATAATATGTTAGTGTATTCTTTATTGGGTATTGTATTTATATTTATCTTGTTAAAGGTATTAGTTTTAAATTAAAAAAATATATTTTTTTATTTGTTATAAAAAAAAGATTATAATAAAAGAAGAAGAATCTACATTTCTTACCACAACTGTTCCATTATTGAAAGATGTTCCAGCGACAGTCATCCCCAGCCACATGTTGTCTTTGCGATGGTGAAACGATCTACCATTGGCCAAAATATGGGCGGCATTACCTGAATTCAACACAGAAACAAGCATTTAAAGCATTAACTTTGTGGTTACTCATTTTTACTTAATTATTTTTTTACAAAAATGTTAATAATATTTTGTAATAAAAATGTTAATGAGATTTTTATGTCTACCGGTTTCGAGACGTATCCGTCTCTTCGTCAGGACAATCACTACCATAGCATGCAAACAATACCACCCTTCACCACCATGGCACTATTTACACACCTAAAACTACACAAAATATTTAACACATGCGATTTTTGGTCGACCCGAAGACCATCATGCACTAAATGTTTCAGCACAAACATTTTAACCTCGGCTCGTAACGCATGTTTGTGCTGAAACATTTAGTGCATGTTGGTCTTCGGGTCGACCAAATATCGCATGTGTTAAACATTTTAAACATATATATATATATATAAATATATATATATATATATATATATATATATATATATATATATATATATATATATATATATATATATATATATATAAATATATATATATATATATATATATATATATATATATATATATATATATATATATATATATATATATATATATATATATATATATATATATATATATATATATATATATATATATATATATATATGTATATTATATATATATATATACATATATATATATATATATATATATATATATATATATATATATATATATATATATATATATATATATATATATATATATATATATATATATATATATATATATATATATATATATATATATATATATATATATATATATATATATATATATATATATATATATATATATATATATATATATATATATATATATATATATATATATATATATATATATATATATATATATATATATATATATATATATATATATATATATATATATATATATATATATATATATATATATATATATATATATATATATATATATATATATATATATATATATATATATATATATATATATATATATATATATATATATATATATATATATTATTCATTTAAATATATATGTGTGTGTATTACCTTCAGTGTCGAGTATTTTCTGAATACATTGAACATTCGTTACTCCTTGTTGTATGTTACAGATATAAATTGCTCCTGGATCCTTGATAAAACTGTGTCCTCGATAAGTTGACGTTTCTTGTGGCGCCCCAACTACGACCCTGAAAGCATTAACATTCAGAATAAAATATACTATAGGTATCCATTTCAATAAAATTTTCTTCATCGAATGCACCAAATTTCAATCAAATTTTCTACATCGGGTTAATATCTCCAAATGTCTTGGACTGAGATTCTACTCCCACCCTTTCCCAACGCCAAAAAACCTAAAATACGTTAAAAAAATCTAGCGATTGGAGACGACGAATAAAAATAGATGAGATTTTTAACAATATGAAATTTCGGAAAAAAAGGTAAGATTTCATAATAGTTATTTTATAAGTTGTTTTGTCTTATGATAATAATCTAGAGATTCTACAAAAAATGGTATTTCAACGAAGCAGATATTAATCACAATTTGATAAAACCGGTTTTAGTACTGAACATAAGATAATTTAGAGAGAAAAATATTTTTTCAACGCATATCTGTTTATTGTTAGCATTAATAATTTTAAGCGGAATCAATAAATTCTCAAAACCACTGAAGGGTTCAACTATATTTTCTAAGAATAAGTCGACAACTCACAACATTCGGAAATGACGCACAAAACATGACTCACCACGAGTACCTACTTATGTATATATCAATCTCAAACAGCTGTAATATTTAAAAAAATCCAATCATGCATAAAAAAAATTGGCTTGCAATAACTACGGAAATATAATATCGTAATATTTTTTACTTGTTAAAAATTATTCACCGGTTTCTGCTGAAAATTATCTCAAGCTATTGTTTGGTTTTAAATCTTATACTAAATCGTTGAATGTGCTAATAAATTTCAATTTAGGCCCAGCATTCGTTAATTCGCAACTTAATTTTCTCTAAATCGAGGTAACATTTTCCGAAATTGATTTTTTTCTTGAAACACCGTTTTTGCATTGAAAAAATAAGTTTTTCTTCGAATTAATTATATAGTTTTGAAAAGAAATGAGTTTTTGAAAGGCAAAGAGTTAAAAAATATATATAAAAATATTTTTTGTAATTTATACTCTAAAAAACAAAAAATATCCAAAAGTATAAATTCTTTAAAAAATCGGGCGTGAACAGACATCGCTCACTCCTTTAAAAAACGTCATAAATCAAAATACTTGATTTTTCAGGAGAACGTTTTTAATGTTTAAGAATAAGATACAATGTATTAAAAATAAATATCAAGCCACTTACTGAACTTTTTATTGTGCAACAGATCTTTTTAGGTAAAATCTGAAGTTTTTTTCTCCATTTGAAAAATATTTAGTTTTTTGAAAAAAATAATTAAACAATGCCTTTTCTTCAAAATGCAAAAACAACACTTTCTGCTCTGTAGCAGTTAAATATTAAGTTAAAAATATGCCGCTTTTGCTGGGATATAGTACATTTTCTGGAAATTCCGAAAACACGCACAACTGAAAATTTACAATTTTTGATTTATGACTTCTTGAAAGGAGTGAGCGACATGTGACCTCTCCGTTGGAATGAATGCGACTTAACAAATGCTGGGCCTTAAGTAAGATTAAAATCTCGTTTATTTTCAAAAAAAAAAAAAAATGATCGAATGGAATTTTGTTAACTAGGCATTACTAGCAGTATTTGCTCATCAGTCTTTGAAAGGTCGTGGCAATGCGATCCGACGACAAGTTTAGTTTTTTTTTTGCACTCTTATGTCCGCCTCCGTGATGTAATATTAGCGTGTTTAGCTACCATCCTGGAGGTCCCGGGTTCGGTTCCCAGAGGGGGGGCAGGTAAAAAAAAAAGTTATTGTAACTATAAAGTTTTTTATACTACCCTGGACTGTTCCCTGAAGCGCAGGAGTAATCACCTTGCCTTAATGTATGTAACGATCAAGATAACACTGTGTCTATACGATGCAGTGCCCTATGCACCACTGGGTGCGGATAAGAGTTAGAAAAAGAAGATTTGAATGTGTAAACAATGACCTCGCCCATATTATGAGCTAATGTCATTTACCTATTTATCTTGTGAGGAAACCGCAAACTATAAACGCAGATTAGATAACTACGTATATCGTATACAAATATGTAATATTAACAATGCATATTATTTGTATGGAGAAAACACTTTTGTCAGAAATGTTTATAAATAGTGGTCTAAATGTGGAGGTCCTCACCAAAACGTTACATTTCCATTATAAAGGATTTTAAGTAATCAGGAATTCTCTACCTTGTAAAATTGTTACATTTGGTACGATTTAATGATTTCACATTGGTTTAACACAGGATTGGTCACGTTTTGACGCAACTTTAATTAATATTTCGATAGAATACAGTAAACAGAACAGATTTGCATTTAAATGATTTTTTGTGCAATATTGGAAATGTAACTTTTTGGTGAGGACCTCCACAAATGTTACTGTAAGTAGTGGTCTAAACGTTACTACATATCGTTCACTCCTTTCAATAACGTCATATATAAAAAAATCGTCAATTTTCAGTTGTGCATGTTTTCGAAATGCGCAGAAAATGTACTATATCCCAGCGAAAGCTGCATTTTTTTAAAATAAACTAAATATTGTATATTTCAAATGGAGAAAAAACATTACGGTTTTACCTAAAAAGATCTGTTGCACAGTAAAAAGTTCAATAAGTGGCTTGATAATTGTTTTTAATCCATTTTATTATATTTTTAAACTTTAAAAACGATATCCTGAGAAATCCTTTTTTTATACATGACGTTGTTGAAAGGAGTGAGCGATATGTAGTAGTGATGAGACGTCATATATGAGGTCCAGGAATTCCCGTGTACGCAAACCTATTAGTAATATCCAAGGCTTTTTTTTAAACCAAAAAGGTCCCGGAATTTACTTCCCGTCAAGGTTTTTACTCAAACAGATTATATTAAAATATCATTCAAATAAAATTTAAAGACACTTTTCCTACTATTTTGACGAACTATATAAATAAAGATTCTAATTACATAAACGCAAACATTGTTTCGTCCAAGCGATTTTGAAGAAAAAAAATCCGTGAAAAAAGGTGCCGAAACCCCGTTCCACCGCGAAAGCCCTGCTTATACCTACAATAATAGTAGGCTTAAAAAAATAATTAAAAGAACGAAATTTTGAAAAAGGGAAAATAGATTTTATAATTTATAATTCATATTTAAAGCACTAACTTTGTGATTTTGCATTTTATAATTAAAATTTAGCTTTGTTTTAAAATCACTATAAATATTTTATTATTACTTAATTATAATGTCTACCGGTTTCGAAGCTAACCGCTTCTTTATCAAGACTGCTTAGTACTAGTATTAATACTAGTATTAATCAGTCTTGATAAAGAAGCGGTTAGCTTCGAAACCGGTAGACATTATAATTAAGTTACAATAAAATGTTTACAGTGATTTTAAAACAAAGTTACATTTTAATTATAAAATAGATTTTCATCAAAACAAATTAAGAAAATAAATTTATACTACAGATGAAATAACAAAATAAATCAATCGTTATAACAGGTATACTGTTCTGCATATTATAAAGCTATGCGTCATATTGGAGTCTTTTAGAGGTTAAATAATGAGACATCGATGATGATTTAACAAAGATGAGTCCCATCTCTCCTGACCTTCATTTGGTGAGAATAAATTAACGAGCATTCATTATAAATCGGTATATCTACATGTATTCTGTAAGTCCATACGTAGAGTGCATATATAAAGGAAGATGACCCCCTTAGTAAGATTTGCATACTATCTAACTAACCATCACGCCGCTTCCCCGCAGGGGTAGGCAGAGAGAATAGAACGCCACACCACTCTGTCTTTGCAAACATTCTTCGCCTCTTCCACGTTCATGCATCTCCTCATACATACCCGCCGATTGTTACGACTCCTAACCTGACCGCTTTCAAGTATTTGGCATACCTGATCGTGACAAGTTTTTCTCGGTCTTCCTCTGCTCCTTTATCCAATTACATTCGCCTCATAAATTTGTTTTACCGTTCTTTCCTCACTCATTCGTTCTACATGTCCAAACCATCTCAACACACCATTCTTAATTTTATCGATAATGCTTATCTCAGCTTTGCATTCCTTCCTTATTTCACTATTCGAACATCTATCATACATCGTTTTGTCGCACATTCCTCTGAAAGATCGCATACTTACATGTATTAGAAAAGAAAATATGTAGGAACAAAATTTTAAGAAAAATTAAAAAATAAAATGAAAACCAAAATGAAAATCAAAAATAAAATAAAACCCCACCCTGGGAATCGAACCCAGGTAGCCAAGCGTGGTGACCATTACACCACGGAGGCGGACACAAACATGGACAGACTAACAAAATTGAATTGACGGATTAATTTATCACTCCCAGTCTTGAAGCCCATATTGAAAGAAAAAAAAACCTAATAAAAAAACGTACATGCGTATTAAATACAAGAAAACGCGTTTGACAGCCACATTGATTTTTCGTAAATTGATTTTAAAAAGCTAATTATTAATTTTTAAAGAAAGTTATTTATTCTTCCTTTTTTATTCTTACTACTCAACTGTGCATAGAGCACTGCATCGTGATGTTATCTTTATTGTTAATCACATGAAATTGCGGTGGTCAGTTACGCGCTTCAGGTACCATTCCAGGGTGATATTAATCCAATATTAGAATAAAACAACAGTAACATCTATATGACCATCAGGAAAATCCAACCTGGGACCTACAGCATGGTAGCCAAATGCAGTTGCCACTACTTTATGGATATTATCGTCATTTTTGAGATATTTATTTATTGAAAAGTATGCCTTAACACTTTATTCTCAAGGATCCTTTAAAATAAAACAAAAATATAATATAATAGCTTAAAATCTAAAAAAAAATATCAAACTTTTAACACTTAATTTAAAAAACATACCATAATTTTTTTATTTTATTATTTCCTGTGTTTTAATTTACTTTGTTTAGAAAAAAAAATTGTAAAACGAACTCCCTCTCTAAACACAAGTATCTACTTTATTAGAGAGGTTGAAACGTTATATTTGAAATGTTTTGTATATTTACAAACTATTTTGTAGTATTTAAATATGTATTTAAAAAAAAAACATTAAATACATATATTTATTTACTTACAACGGTCGATTTCCTCCCCTAAGAAGGAGCGAATACCCGAAGTAGGAGTGGTTGTTGGAGTTAGATCCTGGCGAAAACACTATCCTCGCTGCTGTGTTATAACTGAAGGATTCCACTTCGTTCATCACTGAACTCACTAAGACTAGTATCACTATAACTCTGTAAGGTTCCAGGCACATCTTCATCGTTTCGAGTAAACTTTCAGTCCAGATTTTCATTTTCAGGCGCTTCTAAATTCTAGTCCCGGTTTTCATGCAAAATTGCATACACTTCTACACTGATTAAGTTTACTCAAAGTTTTGTGTCACATGAACAAATTTACTGTTTTTGTATTTGTTTAAAATACTTTTTCGATAGTATACATGATGATATGTGCAATGTGTCCTGTTTAAAATAAATAAATAAAATAACTGCCCTCTGTATCTGAAGAAAGAACCTTTCCGTTCACAGACAGGTCGCGAATGACTCGCATACAAGTTTAAATTCAATATCAAAAACACGAATCATTCGTAAGTGTATAAAAATATTTTATACCTACAATATATGTACGTACTATCTACAAATGTTGAGAAAATTACGTAAAAATTACCGTATTAGTTGAGAATTTAAAAAAATATTTCTTCGTGAATAAATGTTTTTATTATTATTTTAAAGTATGATGAGATACCTGAAAGTATAGGGTCCGCCAAATAACTTTTTTTTTTTGAAAAAAGGGCGCAAAACATCGAGTGTAGCTTCGGCTGTGTGGCACGTAGCGCCGTCTTGTTGAAACCGAATGTTGCCAATATCCTCCTCTTCAATTTTTGTGAACAAAAATCCGTTCAAATTGTTGAGAACGACGGTGAATTGATGTTGATGGCGCTTCACGCACACTTTCTGCCACAACATCGATATTCTCGGGTGTACGCACTGTTTTTGGCTTTTCACGCTTTGGTTTATCGATGAGGATGCCAGTTTCTTTCACTTTTTTCACAAGATAACGAACATACGGAGCTGACGGTGCTTCTCTTCTTCCAAAAACCGTACGCAATTTTCGCACACATTCTGCAACATTACCATGATTTTCAAAGTAATGTCGCAATATTTCCCAGCGTTGTTCAAGCGTATACACATAACCATATTCGCTCAGCGGAAGGATAAAACTAATTATCTGTCAAATCAGACATGAGCTAAATGTTACCATTCACGAAATAAGCACTAGTTGAAAAAAAAAACTTTAGATGGCGGACCCTTTATAAAGAATGAAAAGAGTCTTATTGATTTTTTTAAAATAAATGTTTTGTTTACTGTAAGAAGACGTAAATATTTATATGATGTTAATTAAGTGCAATAAATAGTTTGTATTTAATGTAATATAAGCTTACTAAAGAATTTAAAAAAAAAATTAATACCCTATTTTTTTGTAACATTCCGAATCAGTATTGCGTGCTCGTAAGCAGTGTTTTTTTTAAATATTTTTTATTAATATTATCTTTGGTAGGTACTCGTTCATTGCTAATATACATATATTACATAGGTAAATATGCAGGACCGTGTATTTCAAATAGCCAAAAAACCAGTGCTTACCCTATTATGCTCGAGTGCCATATACTCGTATGTAGGAATATAGGTAATCAGTGCCTACCCTATCTGCCACGTAGTGCCTACCTTACCCTACTACCCACTTCTACTACATAAGTATTTTATGTTTTTATTTTTTTATTTTACAGAAGGCAGAATCCTATCTACCCAATTTGCGTATGTAATACGTATATTTATATGAGACATTAATATAAAGTGTCAATATGAAAACCTTTCGTTCTTCTCCATTTTGTTTTTGATATGGTAGTAACAGATGGACTCATGTTCATTAGACATGTTCATTAGACTGAGTTAGACAGTAGAAATTAAAATGAAAAATTATTTCATAATTTGGTATAATTACACTATAGCAGGGGGTTATTTTTTAGTCGGCAGCAAGTAGTAAGTACACGAAATAATACACTATTGAAGTCTGGGGTCGACACTTCCCCTTTATAAATTTATTGTTATGATAAGATATATCAACACCCCATATTAAACTTATCATTGGCTTTTATTTGCAATAACCATATTGCAGTGTTTATAATGGTTCACTTTGCACAATAATACTCTATGGAACTTACTCAAATTACATTTGAACTTGAAGTTAAACAGCATAAATCATAAAAATGTAGTGTTGAATAAACATAATTATTGATTAAAATATTTTAATAAGGATCGTGACCTAAATGATATTGGTTTGGTACACAATCATTTTACTTAAAAATCGCTTTAATATGCACAAATATAAGGTTTTTACAGTAATTTCACAGAGCATTTCCTTATTATTTTAATGTTTTAATTACAGTAAACGAATTTTAGTTATAATAAAAATAAGTTCACGAATATATTGACAGACAAACGTATGTCTAATAATAAATCAGTTAAGGCCTAGTTTTCGTTAAATAGCAACATAATTTTCTTTACCCAGGTAAATTTTGAGGTAATTTTTTTTAACCCGTTTTTGTATTGAAAAAAAAAAGTTTTTTTTCGAAATATAGTGAGTTAAAAAATATAAATAATAATATTTTTCTATACATTTTCTAAAAAACAAAAAATTAAATCCAATATGTATTCTAAAAAAAAATAGCTATGACCGGAAATCCGGCTCTATGAATTGCAAGAAGCTAATTGAATATTATTATTGCGAGTACGGCCTTAATGGTATGTTGCTTTAGGCAAAATAATCCCTTTTTTATCGATATAAAGGAGAATATATCGTGGGTGTACTGGCAAAAGACGTTAATTCGAAAATATGCAATTTTAACAAAATGAATAAAGTTTTCAACGCTCTATAAACTGCAAAAAAAAAAAAAAAAACAGTTTGAAATGTCATATATGTATATGTGGTTTTAAAAGTTAATTTAACTTTAAGTTTGATATCGAGTATTTTATTCAGGCTAAAAGCTTAAAATAACAGGGATTTTAGAGTTGACCCACAGTATAATATATACGTATTGAGTTATTCATTCCGGCCTTATTGTATGACCGAGTCGTGAGTCACCTCATTTCTTGCGTGTGTTAAATTGCAGAATGCTGACTCTGCCTTGGTGAGGTACTCACCTGCGTATTGAGTATTACCCACCACCGCCACCTAGACCTCGTCACAACAGTGTACACGTTGTGCGGTCACTCAAGATCATGGTATGACAATGTTATGATGCCGTTATGGTTCACATTCATATAACCGTGACCTTCCTCTTTGTCTCAGCCAAGAACGTTTAGAACAAAATGTGTCATACAGAATTCACTTTCGTAAAGCTGCTTGATGATACAAGCGGGAAAACTGGTTTACAATGGAAGCTCAGGAATCTCGGAGCTTTTATTCAACGATCTGAAATATCTTCACTACATGGTTTTTATTTAAGGTATTTATAAATATTTTTGGTTTTTATATTGAAAATATTAACAACGAGCCTTGTTTTTGACGTTTATATTTACTCATTTGCTTTATTAGTTTTCTATTTACAGTTTGAGGGTAAATCGTAATTGTTTAGGTAACTTCGAATGCTCTTTTTAGTATTTTTTGGTTGAAAACAAAAATTCTTTATTTTACAAAAAATTCGAACTATTTTTTTAATAACAAAACAATAAAAATAATCTTTACTTTTATTCGTTAAATTAAAAAAAAATTAAAACATCGGTGCGAAACGTTTTGTATTATAATACCTGTATACAGTTAATAAGTATTGGTGATTTACAAAAAATTACGTTTTAATAACGCGGTGAAAATAATTTTGAGTTTGTTCACTAATAAGATTATTATTAACATTTGAAACACAAACTTCGTGGTTTTCCATTTTATTCTTTAACTTACTAATACATAATCAAAATTTGAACGTCCGTATGCAATCGATTCCCTGAACAGTTGGTGTGAAATCATTTTCTCTGAAATCATCATATCAGATAAACTTAAACGAGGGATAGGATGTAATTAAAAAAAAACTTATCTTATCTCTTCATTGAATTTAATATAATCGAAACTGTTGATAAATTAACTTCAAAATAATCATTATATAACACACTCCAATTTTTTTAAATCATGAACGCGTTATTCCAATAAGTAACTTATCATAATATATGATACCATATTATATTACAAAGAAAACAATATAATGCTACGTTTTGCTTAAGGGCCAGATCTCAAGTGTTCAAATCAGATTGCGCAGAGCCTCGACGTGTCCTTACGCTTGAATCTTGTAAAGAATTTATTTTGAAACCTTTTTTAGTTTTATATATATATATATATATATATATATATATATATATATATATATATATATATATATATATATATATATATATATATAAAAATATAAATATATATATATATATATATATATATATATATATATATATATATATATATATATATATATATATATATATATATATATATATATATATATATATATTATTACATATTTGTGTGTATATTTTTTTATATTTTTTTAATTCCTTACTTTTTGTTCACAGCTTTATAATTATTTCGAAGAAAAACTTATTTTATAAATGCAAAAACAATGTTTTAAGAAAAAAATCAATTACGTAAAATTTTACCTGGATTTAGAGAAAATAAATTATAATAATGTATCGGCTAGAAATGCTGTGTACTCGTATATTCAAATATGCCTAAAAGCGATCAATATAATTGTCAATTTATTTGCTACATAATGTCATCGATGCATATAAGAAACGTAGAAGTTACATAAACAAATTAATGACCACGCACAGCACATATTTACAAAAATGTTTTATTTTGGTTGTTAAACACAAAAAAAAATAGTTCACAGAAAATTATTGTAAATAATAAGAAATAATACAGTAATATTCTACAAATTACGTGTGATTTTATTTATATATTTTTTTGCCTATGAATTAATGCAGTGTTACATTCATCATTCTCTCGCTTATACTATAAATGGGTGAAATAAAAGAGTCCACGGGAGATGATAAAAATAAATGAAAAATCCTAATATGTTGAGCACTTTTAATGTTTCTTTGAAAGCTATATCGCGCATTTTCCGTTACATGAATATTTACATTTTTTTGTTTATTTAAAAAAAAAATTATATCCCCGAGGACTCTTTTACCTATTCACAGGTGTAAAATTGTTAATGATTAAAATATACTATTTTTTACATGTTGAAGTAACCGGGAATCGAACCGAGGATAAAAGCCAAACGTACTTATCACTACACTACAGAGATTTGAAAAGATGTCTTCACACTTACGCTTCCGTTAAATTCAAATAACTTTTTTACATTCGATTTATTTTAATACACAAAACACTTAAAACCGAAATTTATTTAACCACAAAAATATTACTTGTATATCCGTTTTATATTCCAAGAAAGGAAAATCCTGATGATATTGCTTTCAACGGAAGGAAAGTACGCGAAAAGTCACTAACTTGATATTTCTTAGTTGTGCCGGCAACTCACTGCGGTAGGAACGACCGCGGCCATCAGAATTTCGATGTTGACTGACGAAAAGCTATACCAACCAGTTTGCGTCCAAGTCAGCTACTCCAATACAATCAGTAAAAAAAACATCGTTTTATATATATATTTTATATATATATAAAACGATGTATATCTATTATTTTATATATCGTAAATTTATATAGGATAGAAGAGCCATAAGGGCTGAGGAAGTTTTATGAATACTATCCCAATGTAAAGTGTAAATTAGTACCTACGTAAATAATTTTTTAAAAGTTTTTTTTAAACATAAATTATAATCCTAAAATATGAAAATTTCAAGAATGGTACTCAAAAAACTGATCTAAGGGGTAGATTTTCGGAAAATCAATAAAAGTGAAAATATCTTGAAAACTAAGGCACTTTTACTGAGGTCATATTTTCATTTTTTGGTGAGTCATGAGGTGACCTAATACCCCTTAAAAGGAATATGAGACACCCTGTAGAAATATATATAGACACATTCTCGCAAGTGATATTCAACTCGACTCGACATGTCAATATATGAATATAATCCAAGGTATTGGTATAATGCATGATACAAAATGTAGGTTTATGTATTTTAAAAGATGGAAATTATTTTAAAAATAAATTAGATTTTTGTGAACGTAAAAAACAAAAAACTGTAAAAAGAATACCCTGTATTTGAAATTATATAATAAGAATATTATATAATACGAATATAATATAATAAGAAGGAATGTAGCTCACATATCAAATGTAACGTTAGTTATTTTTTAAATATTTTTATAAAAAAAATATGTTTGAAAAACACAAATTATTTAATTTACATAATAAGTACAGGGTGACCAGTGGCAGATTTATGCTTTCACTAGTAAAGAAAACAAAAACTATGGCTATTTATTACTTTTTTCATAAACGGAAAGAATACAGATTTTATTTTTGAAAGATGATATCGTCCACATGTGTGTCTTTGTAGTGCCTCAGCCACCATTGGGTCCAGATTAGGAAATTATCGTGATTTAAAAAAGGACAGCAGAATTGAACTTTTAGTGTAAATTCCCCTATTTAATTAGTAAGCTGGGTAAAGATAATGAAAGGATATTAGTAACAGGAAATAGTCATCACTTTTTTATCTACAGTTTCCGGTTGTATTCACAATCGTTCAAAGCTGTGTATATTCTGCAGCAAAATGTTTTTATTTATAACGTAAAAATATTATTATTTATTGCAAGGATGATAATAAAAATGAAGTTGACTCTTGACCACGAACGCTCTGTATCTATAAGAACGATATGACTACAGTAAAACCTCGATAAAACGGACTAATTAAGGGAAGGGGGTGTCGGTTAAAATCGGAAGTCCGTTATATAAAAATAGGTTTAAAATAAATAATAAAAATATATGAACACTATATTTAGATAAAGATAAACAATACAAAACACAAACAAATTTATATTTATTGTCTTCGGACACTATGTTGCTGTTTGATATCGACGCGCTTGCTTTCGATAATCTTGCTTTGGAAAAGGAATCAAGTTTTTTTTAGCATTTTAGAAGTTTAGAGACATAATTTATGATTATTGTGGCCGCTAAAAAATGTTTACATGCAGCGACACTTGAATTTAACCATGTATAATATTAACAAGGCAATTTTTGTATGTTATATCCGAAGTTCATTAAATAGAGGTCAGTTGTATCGAGGTTTTACTATATTTAGATAAAACTATATACATATTAACCACGAATGAGTAATTTGAAAAATGGTTTTTAAGATATTAATTAATTAATTAAAGACAATCCTTATTTCTAATGGAAGAGTTTAATCGAATAACAACAAATGTTTTTTTTTCAAATTATTACTATTACTTGCATTTTAAGGGATTATTTGCAATTGATTATGATTGACTATTATTTGCATTTGATTATGATTCCGCACAACTGTAGGAAGGATTTTTTTGTTATAAATTGTAAATTGTCTCACAAATTAAGTTAAAAATATGCTGGGCTATGGGGGATATCTTTGAAAAATTGTATTGTCTCCTTTAAAAAAACATTATTGTATGTCTCCTCTATAACGCGAGTTTTTGTGACATGTGTGGCTTTTGTTTCAAAGCCTTCAATTTATCAAGTATATTCGCCAGACTCGAAAACCCAGACACGCTGAATTAAATTTATAAAATCACATTATTTGACTATATACTGGCTATCCGAATTATTAAGATAAAATGTATTCACCATAATCGACTTCGTTCTTTGAATCATTATTAATCACAGTGCTACTGTGTATTTGATCGATATTGGCGGTCAAGCAAACCGGTCTAGCCGTCCACCTAACCGCAAAATTATAAAAAAAAGCATAAAGCATTACACGTGAATAACTGGAGTTTTTAAAATTTAAGCCGCAAGCAATTTTTTGTTTGTAAAAAGAAAATAAAACCGTTTTTAAACAAAATTGAAGTTATTTAAGGCCCAATATACGATAAATAGCTAACCTAACCTAGCCGCGAAATTATAAATAAATAAAAAACCTGAATAACAGGAGTTTTTTTTATTTAAGCCGCAATCAATTTTTTTGTTTGTAAAAAGAAAACACAACCGTTTTTAAACAAAATTGAGGTTGTTTAAAGCCATATATACGATAAATTGCAACTTAATTTTCTTTAAACCCAGGTTACATTTGACGTTGTTGATTTTTTTTTCTTAAAAAACCTGTTTTTTCTTCCAAACAAATATATGTATTGCAAAGAACAGAGTTGTTGAAAGGTAAGGAGTAAAAAGTAATGATAATAACCACAGAATTTTAGTAGTGTGTTGTCAATCATGAGTTTAATTGGTGAATGTAACACGTGTGTAAAGTGATCACTTAAACCAGCCTATGATGGTCGTAAGACCCGTGAATGCCCTGACTTCCATATTCTTCTTCATTTATGTTGAGATGTCAACCTTTTTTGTCCACCTCCGTAGTGTAATGGTCAGCACGCTCGGCTACCGTTCTGGAGGTCCCGGGTTGGATTCCCAGGGGGGTCAAATAAATAAAAGTGATCTTTTCACTCCTATATTTCTTCGATTACCCTGGACTGGTGCCTGAAGCGGAGGGCTGATCACCTTTCCTTCGTGTGTTTACGATCAAGATAACACTGCGTTTATATGATGCAGTGACCTATGCACCATTGGGGTGCGGATAAGGGTCAGGTTAGGTAGGTGTCAAAAAACAATAAAAAATAGTGATGTCAAAAAAAAAAGTTTTTCAGTTTTGATAAGACAAAGACAGCAAATTCTTAGTATTTAGCAGTCAAACTAAAGTCACCATGCTTATTCTTCAGCAATACGGACGTGTGTACATAATTATTGCGTATTTGTAACCGCAAATTTTCTGTATAAACAAGTGGTAATAATATTTTCCACACACAAAGTATGACTAAAACGGGTTTTAAATGTGTGAATCACAAACTTAAAATATCATTTAAAATTAATAATCCGAGGAAATAAAAATTGTGTTAAAAAACGTAAAAACTTTTTTTTTATTTGATATTTTTTTAATCTTCGAGGGTGGTATAAGTGATGAAATTTCAACTGTTTACCTCATGGCCGCGAAATAGGAAAAATAAAAAAGATACCAAAATGATGAAGAAGAATACAGAAGTCTGGGTATTTACAGGGATTATTACCTGTCAAAGGTTGTATATTTACAGGACCGGGTATTTGCAAGGCTTATGACCTGTCAACATTGGTTATCACAAAAAATATAAGGTGACTCTTTTCGAACAAATAGTATAATGGAATTTTAGTAATATTGAAAATGCAAAAATAGTAGTTCTACAGAAATTCAGGATAAAACAAATACAGTAAACCCTATAATGCTGAGATAGGTATCGCGTTATCGGAGGGGACGTTATAGGGAGGTGAATGTTTTTATTGTATTTTAATTTTAAATAACTCATTACAGTCATTTTCACTAGATTATCCCACCTGTTCCCAACACAGATTCAAATAAAAGCATATTTAATTAGCTAGAAGAAACTAAAATCCACTAAATGATCTATAAACCTTGTAAATAATAAGCAAGGTAATAATAAATGCTATTCCCATCTAAAAAAAGAGTTAAAACGTAAAAATACAATTTAAAACATTAACCCTTTATAAAATTCCCTTAGATAAAGGAGTACCTATGTCAACGTTGTAGGGGGATTTACTGTACATCGAAATGATGGATGTGGTTGATTTTAATGTGTATATATGTACACAAATAATGTAGAGAATATTAAAATTGGTATTTGTTTATGGTGAAGTGTGCAGATAAAACTCTCAAAGGTTATTTCAGTCCATTCTTTTATTCTGCCAATGATTCATTGTTTTCATTCATGCTACTGAAATATTGTAACATGTAATAAAATGATAAAATAATGCAATTCTAGATTAAAGTATATAAAATGTATTCAATCTATCTTACTGAAAACCACAATAATTATAAAGCAGAGATAATAATGACGATTCAACACTGCTGTTTTGTTCTAAATAGTTGTCGTTATAAAACAAAGATAACATCTCATTAATTTTGTTTTTTAATTTAATTTTAAAGTAAAATGTTTTCTCCGATTCCGCGGCTTCACATGTTAACCGATGCTTTTGATAGTGTAGATTTATTTAATATACTGTTATCCACCTTGAAGTCTGTACTTCTCAGCATTTCTACTCCATGTTATAATAGATAAATTTAAACATCGTGTTTCACTCTCTCTCGGTGCTCGCTGACAGTGTGTGAAGGAGACATGTATTTATCAGTGCTTGCTATTTGTTATTTTATTATTACTTTATTTTTAAGACTTTTTGTTTCTCTATTAGTGTATTCATTAGTGTATTTTGATATTAGGTACTGTATAAATGTAATATGTTAAAGGCTTTAGCCGTTCAATAAATAAATAAAAAAAAATATTCAGGACCTATTGAATACCAAATTAAGTGCATTTGTAAACTATGTGTTTTATCCAGTTAATATTTCTTTATTCTATGTTGTATTTATTTAAAATATAATAAAATAACAACCATACTGTTTTTTTCATTTTATTTGACCAGTGACCGGGTTTCGTTGTAACCGACATCATCAGACTGGTGATGTCGACTGGCAATATATACAGTGGCATGCACAGAGAATTAATTAGGGTGGGTAGTAGAGGTAGGTATAAGTGATTTTTTTCACTCTAATATTTATTCAATATTACCCTGGACTGGTACCTGAAGCGGAGGGCTGATCACCTTTCCTTCATGTGTTAACGATCAAGATAACAACACTGTGTTTATATGATGCAGTGCCCTATGCACCATTGGGGAGCGGATAAGGGTTTGAAGAAGAAGAAGTAGAGGTAGGTAGTAAGGTAAGCTAGGTACTACTTAGTAAGGTAGGGTAGGTACTGGTTGCGTTTTTATATGTCACGCGGGTAAGTTAGAACAGGCACTGCTTTTCTGCCTAAGTGGAATGCACGCCCCTGGATATGTATCGAGGAATAAAATAAACCGCAATGAAAAGATAAACCGCCGACTGTTACTAACCTAATAATAATGTAGAGTAAAACATAATAACGAAATAAATTCTACGTTTTTTTCTATCACTAGCCATGGTAACTGTATTATGAGTGACTCAAAATGACTTGTCTTCTTCCAAAGGTACCCGGGGAAGTTAAACAGTTGACTACGTCTCATGCATGAAATAACTATAATAATCAACAAAACAATACAGGTAATAAACTTATTTATTAGCTTTTATTTCTTTTTATATTTCTAGCATTACAACTTCACATAAATAAATAAAATAAAATAATGATTAAATATCGATGATCTCCTCTTTGATTACGTTTCCGTCAATCGCCGGCAACATAGCCGGGTCAATAGTGGGCAACATAGCTGGGTCAATACATGGCGCAGGGCTCTTGAAATAGTGGTTACTGGCATAATGCTCCTTCAAGTATTCTCCCCCGAGTTCCGAGTACTCCTGCCGAGTGATGAGGTACTCGGAGAGCTGGTCCTGGCAAGCCAAGTCTCGCGCTCCTCTCCAGGCATCCAGAGAAGGGTCGGACGCCATGTTGACTTGGTGGGAAGTTTGGAACGGTCGTATTTCGAGGAGTTCGCGCGATAGACGTTCCTTAAATCCTGGGAAAATACAACATCCTGTTACTAAGCACGCAAGAAAAAACATCACCAACTTACGTTTGTATATTATTATGAAGTCAACGGGTGTATGTAAATATCAACCATTTACCTGTGGAACATTGCAAATGTCAGGATCATTAATTTGTATAAAACAAATATGGTATAAGCATAATCCGTAGAAAAAAAAATAACATACACTTTGTATCAAAGGAGATTCATTTGCTCCAAACAGTACTTTTTTGAAACATGCATAATTTTTTTTAAGGTAGATTTATTAAAACAAGACGATGTAACGTACATTAAAGAAAAACACCTCCCAGTATAAAAAAATATATAAACACTTAAAGAACTACAATATCAGAATGCAGAAACAAATCAAACAAAATCTATAATATACATACCACATTTTGTAAAAAAAACTTTGAATATTGCGCAACAAAACTATAGACCCATAGTCATTATATAAGAAACCGGCATATTGATAAATAAATAAAAACTATCAAAAAATTGATTTAAAAAAAGGTAGATAGAAATTAACTTTATTGCGCCATTCAACCACAGCATCCATAATTACACGACTCATGACAGATTAATAACAAATTGATAATTGATTAAACATTTATTGTATTTAATATATCGTGGGTGTACTGGCAATAAACGTTAACTCGAAAATATGCAATTTTGACTTAATGATGTATATTACAAAGTTTTCAACATTCTATAAACTGGCAAAATACAATAAGTAGTTTGAAACGTCATATTTCTGTGGTTTTAAAAGTAAATTCAACTTTAAATGTAATAGCGGGTATTTTATTTAGACTAAAAGCTTTAAATAACAAGGATTATTCTAAAGGGGATTTTAGAGTTAACGTTTTTTGCCAGTATACCCATGTTATATTTAACAAATGTGGCCTGGGCATGGAAGATACATAACTGAAACTGAAGATACAAATGTATGATAAAAATAAATAAATAAATTGCTTCAGGTAAACATAGTATAAATTAAGATCTACCAATAAGCGCCCTTGAGATGATTTGTCCTGTCCTGAAAAAACAGCATTATATAAATTGGAAATCATGTTATGAGTATCTATTTTTGTATCCCTACCTGAAAACTTGGCACAACCACCAGTGACAAACACATTGTTGGCCATTGCGAGTTGGTCTTCATAGCTGAACTGCTTCAGAACATACTCCAACGTCTCAGCACACCCGGCTTCGATATTGCCCATCATAGAAGGTTGGAACAACAGTTCTGGGGCCCTGATGACACAAAGTACAACTGCCAATTATTACTATGTATTGCTGATTTAAAATGTACTTTCCATAACATGTTTGATTTTTTATTATTATGTAGGTATACTACAGGCAGGTGAGTGGCAGGCTTCCGGGAGAGGCTGATGAAGAGCTCCAACCTCATCATAAAGCGGCTTGTGGAGCACAGATGGGGGCTGGACATGTGGCGGCACTGGAGCACAGTGCTGCGTTTGTCAGCGAGCTAATGTTCATCTACATCTCTCCAATTTTTTTAAAAAAATTTTCTTTCACTCTCTTATTTGTTTATTATTTTTAATTTCATTGTATAAAAAAAAATTGTAAAACATATATGGCTGACTAAGTATTGCACCCACCACTTAGTCAAGCTGGAATAAAGAGTTATTATTATTATACACAGTTTGTTTTGAATACTGAAAGCATTAACTTTGTGGATCATATTGATATATTATTTTGAGAAATAAAAAGACTTTGTGTTTTGATCCACTCACATTTTTATAAACCAACTAGTTTCGGCAACAACCTGTTGCCCTCTTCAGGGTTTAATTTATGACTTTATTTTTTTATTTTTTTTTATTTTTTTAAATTTAATTTATGAATTTATGTTAAGTCATAAATTAAACCCTGAAGAGGGCAACAGGTTGTTGCCGAAACTAGTTGGTTAATAAAAATGTGAGTGGATCAAAACAGACTTTTTATTTCAAATAATATATATACAGTTTGTCCCCCTCCATAGTGTAATGGTTAGCGTGTTTAGCTACCATTCTGGAGGTCCCGGGTTCGATTCCCAGGGGGGTGATAATAAATATTTGTGATTTTACACACTAATATTTATTTAATATTACCCTGGACTGGTGCCTGAAGCATAGGAGTGATCACCTTGCCTTCATGTAAGTAATAATCAAGATAACACTGCGTCAATACGATGCAGTGCGCTATGCACCATTGGGTGCGGATAAGGGTTAGAAGAAGAAGAAGAATATACAGTGGTCCTCTACTTACGTGATTTTGACTTACGTGAATTCGCACTTACATTAATTAAATATTTTTTCTCAAGTTGTTTGTTTACATAAACTATTGTATTGATGAAAAAGTAAGAGAGAGAAAGAATAGAGGAATATTAATAATCAATAATTAGTTTGTGCTTAAACATAACTATGTTTTTACACATAAATAAAATTATATATGTCGCTCACTCCTTTCAAGAACGTCATAAATCAAAAATCATAAATTTTCAGTTGTGCATGTTTTTGGAATGCCCAGAAAATGTACTACATATATCCCAGCAAAAGAGGTAATTTTTTAACTTAATATTTACCCGTTACAGGGCAGAAAGTGTTGTTTTTGCATTTTGAATAAAAGGTATTGTTTAATTATTTTTTTAAATATACTTAACATTTTTCAAATATGTAGTGGAAAAATCTTCAGGTTTAACCTAAAAAGATCTGTTGCACAGTAAAAAGATCAGTAAGTGGCTTGATATGTATTTTTAATACATTGCATTATATTTTTGAACTTTAAAAACGTTCTCCTGAAAAATCAAGTTTTTTGATTTATGACGTTCTTGAAAGGAGTGAGCAATGTATCTGATTAAATAATTATTTCTAAAAACAATATTTTACTAAATAAATACATGTAGATCTGTTCTATTTTCACACATATACTTTTATCCTTTGAAACTAGCGCATATTATTACACATCATATATTTTTTTTAAATAATTTTGTTTTGTTTAATTAAATTTGAAAATAATTTTTTTTACCTACACGAAAACCTTTGGAACGAATTAATCGCGTAAGTAGAGGACTTACTGTCAAATACTTTGAAAATTGGAAAATATGCATTCAAAATATGGAAACAGATTTGTGAATTAATAGTGACTGTGACAGTTATGTAAAAGTTATTTTTTTAATGCGTCAAATATATTTGCAAGCTGAAGAAAAAAAAACATCAATAAGTATGAATCTAACCTCAATCTCTCGATACCAACATGAAGTTGGTGAGCTTCAGAAACTCCACCTCCCTCTCCTCCTGCGCCGCCACCAAACAAAGGATCATATTCCCTCAGGACGTTGTCTATTTCCAGCAATTTTTCATTTTCTGCATCCGAATCAGAATCGTTTCCTGAAAAGAAAATAAATATATCCATAGTGTATTTATAGATTTGGCATTTAATTTGTAAAACTCCATTTAAATTTATGTATTAAATGTTAAATCCAACACTGATTTTTAAGTCTACGAAGTTGTATCTTATTTTGTCACAAAATTGATTTTTATGTGCTTTTTTTAACAATAAAATACAACTTGTAGACTGAAAATATCAGTGTTTGATTTAACATTTAATACAAATACACAAAATATAAAATATAAAAAATAAATATAAAAAATCAAGACACACACATGTTGCTGCACTAAGGAAAAAATATTATATTGGAGTAGTTGGCAAATAAGTCCACCTCCGTAGTGTAATGGTCAGCACGCTCGGCTACCGTTCTGGAGATCCCGGGTTCGATTCCTAGGGGGCGTCAAATAAATATGTATAAGTGATTTTTTCACTCTAATAGTTTTTCAATATGATCCTGGACTGGTACCTCAAGCGGAGGGCTGATCACCTTTCCTTCATGTGTTTACAATTAAAATAGCACTGCGTTTCAGTGCCCTATGCATTATTGGAGTGCGGATAAGGGTTATAAAGAGAGAAAGAGAGATAGTTGGCAAATCATCACTTTTTACTAAATTTCCAAAAAAATACCTATTACATGAATTAATTAATTATGCGCACGCTCTAGCACCAATACAAATATTTATTTATAATATTTCTAATATTTTTTAATAATTCAATAAGACCCTGGACTGGTACCTGAAGCGGAGGGCGTATAACCTTTGCTTTATGTGTTCATGATCAAGATAACACTGCGTTTATATGGTGCAAAGCCTTGTGCACCATTGGGGTGCGGATAAGGGTTTGAAGAACTGAAGAACAATGTACAATGAGTAATAAGGAGATCAAAGCAATACATGTTTGCTCACCTTCTCGGCTGATGGTCTTGTAAACGTCCCAGTCTTCGTCCCTCATGCCGAAGTCGTCGTTCTCCTTCTCCTTCTTGGCGAGGTGGGAGATGAGTCGCATCCTCTCCTGGGCAGCTGCGGTGCGGCGCCGGGCCATGTCCAGGCGGCGCTGCTTGCGAGAAAACTTGGCCGACAGGATATCGGAACGCTGCATACCATAAACAGTGCATCACTCAAACATGTACCACACAGCCAAAAATTGACAAAATTCACATTCAGCATTTTAAATTTTTTATTAAATGCAAGATAAAGTTGTCCCTTATCGTTAGGTATTATGAAGGTATGCTTATGCACATATATATATATATATATATATATATTTATATATATATATATATATTTATATATATATATATATATATATATATATATATATATATATATATATATATATATATATATATATATATATATATATATATATATATATATATATATATATATATATATATATATATATATATATATATATATATATATATATATATATATATATATATATATATATATATATATATATATATATATATATATATATATATATATATATATATATATATTTATATGTATGTAATATTACACTAGTTGTGTTGAAATAATAAATATTGCACTATTAAAATTACACCACTTTTGATTACCGGTTATCTTATATATATATATATATATACATATTTATATATATATATATATATATTTATATATATATATATATATATATATATATATATATATATATATATATATATATATATATATATATATATATATATATATATATATATATATATATATATATATATATATATATATATATATATATATATATATATATATATATATATATATATATATATATATATATATATATATTTATATTTATATGTATGTAATATTACACTAGTTGTGTTGAAATAATAAATATTGCACTATTAAAATTACACCACTTTTGATTACCGGTTATCTTATATAATCTTTTTGTGATAAGTATACCATGCTTGCATAGCACTTTACTTTATTAATCAACAATATCATTTTTTATATGAATTTATCAGTACTTAAGGTTAAGATTTTTTTTTAATTACGCCATCAGTACTTTTAAAATGTTTCAAAATAAATAATGCACTTGAAAAAGTTGTTATGATAGTAAATTACACAAAGGTTGGGTGGTCGGTCATACTGGTCAAATGTTCTTTTCGCAAATTAAAGATGAATGAGAGGAAAACATATGAAATATATATATGATACTGTTCTTTAACCATACTCCAATGTCCGTACTCCTACTCATACTTCAATGTTATTTATTGTTTCTGCATTCACTTTGTGGTAAAAGACATGATTAAATTATAAATCAGACACTTGTTTCTTACCATTTAAGTATTATATTATTACGACTAGTTTCGGAAACTAGAGATGCTTCCATCTACAGGTTTAAATATAAACTCATTTTTAATATAAACATAGTTCGAACCCGTATGTGGAAGCATCTGTAGCTTCCAAAACTAGTCGTAACAATATATAATAATCAAGAGGTAATAAACAAGTGTTTTATTTATAATTTCTTGTACTTCAATGTTTTCAATTACCTTCTTTTTAAATTCCTCTAGCCAAGAGGAGAATGCTGCAGGATCTGAAGGAGGTTGGTATTTACTGTTTCCGGCAACAGCGCTAGTCTTTTCGTCCATAATCATTAATCCTGATTCATTTTCATTAGTGGCAGCGGCAACTATTTTCTGACGGATTTTTTCAATCCTGGTGTTAAGTAGACTGATCTGACGCTGTAAAAATAAACAAATCTTTAAGTTTATTATACTGTTAATTAAAGAAAAACACTCACATTTATAGAAAAATCCACTGGGAAAAACTACACAGGGAACATATGATCCCTTTTTTTATGTACTTCACAGTCTCATTTCAATAAAATGAAAATAATTGATACAAGCGTAAATTTATAAACATTTTTTAAAGATATTCAAAATCACATATCATGACAAACGATATGTTATTTTTGGGAAAGCAGTATTGAAAAAAAAGAGGAATGAAAAGTCTTAGTGAAATGATTTGTACCTGAAGTTCTTCATAGTTTTTAATATCAAAAGCCTGGATTGCTCGGTCAAATTCTTCTTCTTCCCCTTCTTCTAATAAATCCTGCAAGGGAGAAAATAATTAAACGACTGCAAAATCTTGGAAATATTTGAGTGGTAAATTGATGATTTTATTTTTATTCCCCAATATCAAACACCACTAATTGTAATATTATAATTTGAGTATGTCAGAACTGGAATGTGAAAGTTAATGCTTTAAATAAATAGGTAGTGTAAATAATATTAAAATTATTTTTATTCATTAAAAAAAATATACATATATATATTTTTTTGGTAACTTTTAACTGACAGTAAGGATCTAAATCAGGTCTAAAAATGACAGTCATCAGATATAAAGGTCAAGAAGTTAAGTTAAAGTAAACTGCGTAATTAAAGCGTTAACTTCCACATGGAGTTCTTGCCCAGGACCTAATTGTTTGATATCTTGCTGAAAGTTACGATATATATATATTTTTTTCAAAATCAAAAGCATTTCAGAAATTGCATGTGAGAAAATACTTAATTGTAATTCCTATTACATTATACCTGTAATGCCAATAGCTGATTAAACTGTTCTTCATCTTCGGCTAATTTTTCTTCCCGCTTCCTAGCATTGATATCCATTAGCCGTTTAGCCATCTCTTTTTTTCTTTCTTTTTGAACCTCGACTGCAAGAAATACATTGGAAACATTGGATTAAAACATATGTAATTAACCACCCTACCTTCGGGTTATTTTCAGACATATTTTTTATAAATAAGCAAAAAATCACAACGTTTGTTGTCACAAAATATTGTCAGGTATGAAACCTGACAAAAATTTGTCAGTGTATCCGGTATGCATTAAATATTTTTGGAACAGATATCTTTTCTCGTGTAGGTCGTACGGGTTAGCGCGGGATGGTGAAGAAAAACCGCGCGTATCACGTACATTCACATGTGTAGGGCGGTTAACAACTTAATTTTGCAATACTTTTGAATGAAAATTTTGACGGGAGATTATTTTAAAATCAATAATTGATACACTATTCTTCTATTTTACAGACTTACAGTTCTTATACCCAAATGAATTAATGAAATTTGTATTCATATAACAACACTACGGACGAGAAAGGTATTTCTACGCGTTCGGTCAATTGATGCTTAAGGACAGGAAGGGTACTTTTACCCTTTGCGCTAACCCCATTTCAAAGGTAGAAAAGAAGAAATGACATATTTAATGTTTTTATATGAATATCATATCCCAAATTCTTTGTTAAGGTCTCAACAATACGTACATAATTATCAAATCCCATCGCCAGCAGTCCGTAGGCTTAAAAAACACCCGTCCGAAATGTGTTAATTTTATTATAACCTTGACATCCCTGTATTTTTATTTTTTCTTTATAAAAAAATCTGCAATACTTTTTTTATGAATTTTACTTTGATTTATGTGACAATAAATCAATACACTTATGCGTCAAAACAATCTTATTTAATGTGAAAACCAAAAAAAAATATTACATAATAGTGTACACAAACGTATCTGTGTTAATGTTGGCTCCACTGTTTTATAGGGGACTGAATTTGACAGTGAAAAAAATTTAAAAAGCTAGAATTTTTCTGGAGTTCTTGAATGGAGTATGTTTTGCTGTTAGGCTTCTATAAAATGTCATAATTTACTTTGTTGCAATAATGTTAGCAACACCACTAACAAGTCTAATTCTCTAGCGTCCTTGAGTGGTCTTCTAGGCCTCGCGTACCCTGGGCTATGTGACCATTGATATCAGTGTCATAGCAGATAGAGAGGGCGAATGGTGCTTTTCCAGCGCCATAAAACTGGACACACCCAGCTTAGGGAAGGTAGCCCCGACAGAAAATCCTCCAGAAAAGGCAAGGGAAAACCACTAGACATATCGCTCAGTCCTTTCAAGAACGTCATAAATCCAAAATCATCAATTTTCAGTTGTGCATGTTTTCGGAATGCCCAGAAAATGTACTATATCCCAGCAAAGGAGGCATATTTTTAACTTAATATTTACCCGCTACAGGGCAGAAAGTGTTGTTTTTGCATTTTGAAGAAAAGTATTGTTTAATTATTTTTTTAAAATATACTAAATATTTTTCAAATGGAGAAAAAACCTTAGGGTTTTACCTAAAAAGATGTCTTGCACATTAAAAAGTTCAATAAGTGGATTGATATTTATTTTTAATACATTGTATTATATTTTAAAACTTTAAAAACATTCTCCTGAAAAATCAAGTTTTTTGATTTATGATGTTCTTGAAAGGTGTGAGTGATATCTCCCCAGGACATCAATATGTAAGAGGAGTGCCATGGTGATCACTAACGTTGGGGGGACTTGACAAGGCACATGAAGAAGAAAAAAATTATGTTCTACGGGTAAGTCTATCAAAGGATAAGGTTCATGTTTACTTGACAGGTTGGGGTTTGCGATGGGCAGAGAGTACGGCAGCTGTATCTTCCTGACATTGGCGTCGTAGTGCTCGGGATCCGTCCACCTCTTCATCTCCTCCTGGTAGTGCACAGCAATGTGACCGTGCTCCAGCAGCAGTTCCTCGGCACGAGACGGAGTGATGGCATTCAGATGCACCGGGTACTTGAGCTGGAGGAGCTTGTGGAGATACGTAACTATTTGGAATCCGCCTGAGAAGGAATCAAAACTCAACTGCAATTGGTATTTCAGCACAAAGTTGGTAATTTCAAATTTGGAAATCCGTCTCGAGAGACTTGTGCACATTATCAGTGTTCAGTGTCGGTTGTATGTAACCCTGAGTGCCCTAGCCGTTGCTGTTATTCTCCTTAATCAACACTACCTACTTTCCTTCATCCTTTTCAGTATAGCATAATTTCGGAACTAAGTGGTTTGTTTTTGAAAATAGGAATCAAGTTTAGGATTGGGGGGCAACCTAGAAATTTTCACTTAGAATTCATTATCAATAAGTGTAATATTAAAAAAATATATATGTATAATGCACAATAAAAATAAAATAATAATAAAAATTTATTTTATTTGTCACGTGTTTTTTATTAAAAATCCATCGACTAGTTGGCATTACTTGGTTTAAGTGGCTAAAGTCTGTCTTTTAGTCAGAAGTAGGCTACTAGTCACCGATTAGTCGGCCAAAAGAGAATTTTAAACTTCTGACAAGACACATTGTAACATTTGAAGCTAACATTAGGTTGAACACGCCATTTCAGTGATAGCAATATGTCAGTGGGTTAATAATGGGTTAAATTATATCGCATATGGGAGTCAGCTTGCGTTAAGGCCAAGTATTCGTTAAGTCACAACTTTATTTTCTCTAAATCCAGGTGACATTTTACGTAAATGATTTTTTTATAAAAACATTGTTTTTGGATTAAAAAATAAGTTTTTCTTTTAAATAATTATATGGTTTTGAAAATAAAAGAGTTATTGAAAGGTGAGAAGCCAAAAAAAATATGTAAAAATATATTTTTCATGTATATTCTAAAAAACAAGTGAGCACACGACCAGCCCTGAGCGTGGCTGAACGTATTCTAATTTGAGCGCTTGAGGCAAGCTTGAGATCTTAGCCTTAAGTAGTAAAATTAATTTTGGTAAAATTTGTAAGGGTATACATATTGTGTCCTTGTGAGGAGATCATGAAGTATCTCTCTGAAGCTGGCAATGTGTGCAAAAATAAATATACCTTTGCAAAACAGCATAAAAGTATAAAATTGTATTACAAAACTATCAAAATATTTGAAGTGTCTCACTTCTTGTTTATTACTCTATGTTACCTGAATACAGCACTAATGAAAATTTAAGTAAAAACTGAAAATACATTGAAATGAACTCCGTATGGTCACAATTTTTTTTAAAGATACAATATTTCAATTTAATTACAATATCTGTTTGATATTAGCAGTTCAAAAATGGTTCGTATTCAACAATCATGATTTTCCGGGCAGCAATTTGTGTAATCTTACCTATATTAATCCTCCTAGCGTGTTTCACAATAGTTTCCCCTTTTATTACTGGAATGATGTGTGTCGAGTGGTAGCCACAGTTGATGATCAATCCCGTATCTCCAACATTGTTATGGAAAAAGGAAAATAGCGCATCCACACCGTAAGTCAAGGAAGGTACCCCGTAACACTCGAATAACAGCTCTGACATCACTAAAATGATAACATTATACGATAATAAAATTTTTGATATCATTCATTTATTTTTACACAGCATCATTCATCTTCAAGTTCCAAGATCTTACACTGTCTGCAGTAGTTAGGGTTGACGAATGCTTCGGTTATGACAACAGGGTGGTTCACACATCCATCTGTGTTTATCCCGAGTCGGCTGAATGTGTAATCAAATACTTGTTCCTGGGCCTCAAAATGTGTCACCACATTGCGATCAAACTGTGTTTTTAGTTGAAAACTAAAAAAAATAACATTTCAAATTACTTATTTTATCAACCGAATTTCTGTGTTGAGGTACAATTCTTGGCATTTATTAACCACTTAAGATTCGAATTTTGGCGAGAAAATTCGTCAGTGCAGGAAATCATCACCATACTCAAAACAGGACTACCCGAACACTGCTCGGGTTGATAAATAAAAACAAAGTTATAAATATATTTGGCTCGGGCAAATCAAGTTGGAATACGATTTGCCCAAGCAGCACTCGGACTCATCAATGCGATACAAACTCCTTGCCTGAACTGGGAACCGGTTAAGGTACAATTTCTTAGCATTTATTAAAACATTACATAATTTGTTCAATGAATTGCCGTAATCCGTTAAAGATGAAGCAAATGCATGATGTAACTATACCAGTAAATACACAAAAATACCAGCATCCACGACGTGAATTGAACTGAAATAATGAATTGAATTTTCTGCTTTAAGATTCATTTAACAATGGAAGTAAGTGTCGCGTTGTTTTTGTGGTTAGTGTTGCTGACTCTTGAGTCAGAGTTTCTCGCTTCGAACCCACTCTACCACAATTTAATGTCTATTTCTAATAATGAGCCGCTTAGGCTCGCAGAAATAGTATGAAATTTAAGTATTTTTATAAATAATAAAAAAAAACAAAAAATATTTCTCTTATAATTTAAAAAAAATTATATTTATTGAGATTTTTTACCGTACAGCTTCGATGTTCAAAATATCATTTCCGATTTGTATTGGCGGTGTAACAGGAGGTTCACTATCCTTTTTCCCTCGTTCCTTTCGAGGTTTGGCTATCAGGTTCTTGAATATTAGCAGTGGATCTGAAGACGTCGCCCAACCGGCTCGACACTGATAGGATCCTTTAAAACAACAAGCATTTGTTTAATGTTTCCACATTCTTTATTTCAGTATTTAAAGAGAGCAATATCAAAATTTTAGAAGTAAGTGCAATCATCAAAACAAACAAGATTTTAAATATTATGAATATGTTTATAGTTTTAAATATTACCATTATCAATAACGAGAGGAATGTTTCCATCTCTTAAAGATTGGGTATATTCGTGAACGATGTCGGGTACTGCTTTAGAATCTTTTAGTTCCAAAATGTTACTCATATTGTTTGTAACAATTATAGCTCCAATTAGAAATTTCTTTCAAGAAACTTCGTATCAATTCCTTTACCGGCAGCAAATAGGTTATGTCAAAACCAAAATTATTTACTAATAATAGACAAAACAGCATCTGTCCCTTTACCTGTCAAATGAATTAAATAAGTAAGTACTCACCATAGACACTTTATTACTGTCAGTACTGCTTTAAACCGGGGTAGTTTGTTTCGCACGATTTAATCCTGTACACCTTGACTACTTGTACCAAAATCCGATATATCCGCTTTCGGTACACTAGCGAAAAATACCGGATCCGTCGGGTCCGATGTCATGATTTATAAAACTATCAGATATATTTTGGACAGTTTGTAAAAGATTTCTTCAGAGTTATTCAATAAATTCGATTTATCCTTTTATTTTTTGTTCAATACTTAAAGAGAAAATATTTAAACTACTTTTAGAGAAAAACAAAGTACAATTTTATTTCCGCAAAACTGAGTTGTGTAAAGCTGTAATATTCTTCAAATAGATATATTTTTACGAGTCAGTGCTAATCAACAATATGCAATAAATTGATACAAATATTGCATAACTAAAAAATAAATATATTTGTTATTCCAATTAGGTCAGCAACTCATTTAATTTGCAGTGTTACGCACGGTGATCACTGTAAGAATACAGCTAGTAAAAATTTCATGATCACGAAAAACATCAAAATACACACAAATCACATGAAAACATATTACGCTTTATCGGAAGTGTTTAAAAAAACATATTTGCTATTGCATAGGTTTGACAAAGTTGTAAAGTGCTTGCTAATTCCGTTATGTGATAAAATCAATCAGTATCGTTGAAGACAGCGCGGTGTAAGTTTACATATCTATGCTTTAATATAAATCTTACGAAAAGTGTTGAATATGGAAATCATTGATGAAGGTATGATTTTATTTAATGCATTTGCCAAATAAATAAATAAATAGAAAATTATTACATATTTTGCTTTTGAATTATTTATGTTTAAATCGCGGTATTTGTAGCAATGTAATCTCAAAAGTTCTGGTTACCAAAAAGTTTATGAATTACTTATTCCAAATGAAATTAACAAACATGATAAAATTAATTTAGAAATTTGGGGACCCCCTATGCCGACAGATCTCCAGAACCAGTAATTACTTCAATAGTAAAGTCTAGGCTAATAACCTGCGGTCTGCCGCAGGGCTAAAGGAAAATGTTCTGTTAAATTCATATAACCCAATCAAGCCTGCTGTAGCACGTGGCGCAAATCGTGATGGAACATTTCTAATAGTATGTGCGACTAAATGGATGGGATTCGGACAACATCATTAAAAAATAAAATCTGTTTTCGTTCCGTTTATGAAAAAAAAAGTAATAAATAGTGATAGTTTTTGTTTTATTCACTAGTGAAAACATAAATCTGCCACTTGTCACCCTGTACATATCATGTTAATCAAATAATTTATGTTTTTAAATATTTTGTTACAAAAATATTAAAAAAATAATCCACACTTCATTTGATATGTAAGCTACGATTACATATTAACATTCCGTCTTGTTATTTTCAAATGCAGAGTATTATTTTTGAAACAGTTTTTTACGTTTATTGTAATCAAACACATGTTTTTTTTTCAGCAAAATAAAATTTATTTAAAAAATTATCCATCTTTATAATGCATGATACATAAATCCAAACCACACATGTTTATATATATATTTGTTATTTTATTATTGGATATAAATATATATATTTAGCTTCCTACCCATAACCCCATGGAAGCGGGCAGAACTCAAATGGTAACTTTTGATTTACTTTAGAAAATAATATATTTTACTACTATATTTTTAATACTATAACAATAATATATATTTTTAATGTACAAGAAAAATAGTATTTTAATCTAGCCCCCACCGAAATATTTAAAAAAAAAAAACACTCTTTTGAAATAAAAATAAAACATAAGCAAAATAACAAGTAAACTTAATTAAACAAGCAGTAAGGTAAATATTAAAGATGTACTGACTTCCGGTTTAGCTAATTAGCTGACAACAAACTAACTAGCCATTTTTGAATATGCTTCTTCTCAGAATCAAGGATTTTTAATAAAAATAAAATAAATTATCTTCTAATCGAAACAACAAATAACTTTTTAAAGACCATAAGCTGCCATTCATTTAAAAAAAAGTTTCTTTGCCCTATCTTTCTGATGGTGATTTTATTTTCATAAAGGATTTTTTTTAAATAATGTCTTCATATAAAAAAAAATATGTACAAGGTATCATTAACTAAATCTATATTTTTTTCTGGTTTAACTAATAAACCAAATAATCAGCAATTAGCAATATATATATATATATATATATATATATATATATATATATATATATATATATATATATATATATATATATATATATATATATATATATATATATATATATATATATATATATATATATATATATATATATATATATATATATATATATATATATATATATATATATATATATATATATATATATATATATATATATATATTTATATTTATATATATATATATATATATATTTTTTTTTATTTCAGCTGATAAATCAGTTTTTGCATTGGACACCCTCATATTTCAAAAAGAAACAAAAATCTTTTTGAAAACAATATCTTATCTTTTGGTGAAATCAGTAAATTGGTTTACTTTCATACTTCCATAATTGAGCAATACAAAAACTGTCAGTTTAAAAATGTACATAATTTTTTTTTTATCACAACTGTCCAAGATCATAATTTCATTTCACATTATATAAAATATCTAATACATATTTTCATTATGGCAAGTTTATAATAAACAATTAAGCCTGTTGTCAAATTTACAATATTACAATGGTATAAGGAAATAAATGGTATAATAATGTAAGGAAAAAATGCAAGGCTGAGATAAGCAAAATTAATAAAATTAAGAAATGTGTGTTGAGATGGTTTGGGCATGTGAATCAAATGAGTGAAGAAATAACTGTAAAACAAATTTATGAAGCGAATGTGATTAGTAATAGAAGCGGAGGAAGACCGAACAAAAATTAACATGATCGAGTATTTTAAATACTTGAAAGTGGTCAGGTCAGGAGTTGGAATAATAGGTAGGACGGTTAATACTAAAACTGGGTACACTGAACTCCCCATTTACATTATTCCATGCGATACCGTGTAAAAAAAAAGTATACTAAAATAAAAATTAATTATGGTGGACAGGTTTCCAGTACTGAGTAGTAAATGTGAGCGAGGAACGTAGGAAATTCCTAATTACTGTTACCCATTGTCAAATGTGTGTTAATTTTTTTTCCCTTTTTTTACACGTTCTCTGCACCGTGTCAATTGGAAATTGTGTAAAAAGGGAGTTCAGTGTATATCACATCTAGACAAGTTATGGAAGAATGTTTGATTTATTTTACTCAACTTACATCTTATGATTGATTAAAATCGCCTTTATCAGTAACATACAAATATAACTCAATTATTAAAAAAATAATTTAAATATTCTCTTTACTCTGAATACAGAAATTTTAATTTCCTAATATGTACTGGTACTGAGCCCACTAACACTTTAGTATTAAAAATAAGTATAGAAAAAATCATAAATTATGATTGTTTCTTTCACTGTATATTACCCTACTGTTAGTTTGTGACACAAACCATACATATTAGGACTATTAAGTTACGACAAAAGAAACGTAACATGATGTTTGATACTATTGAGTTTGGTTTAAGAAGATATACTCCATAAGGATACATATCATGGAAAATTCAAAACCGAATACAAAGGTACAAGAAAATTGCAGATACTAAACTTTTTCTTATGAGGCCAGAATTATACAGATTTTTTTTTAATAAAACTTGTTTAGTTATTGTAAATTTGTTGAAAAGAAACAATGTTAGTTAATTGATAGTTATTTTTTACAAAATTATTTAACTGCATTACGAATTAACCCATCTTGTGTAGGTATACTATCATGAGTCACAAAACGCAATTTAAAAGGAGAAAGATTTTTGAACATATTTTTTCAAGTACATTAATAGTGCTTTCCTAGAGTTTTGCATCCAAAAACCTTATTTTTATTTTTTCAAATTGTCAATTTGAGGATTAATATAGTAAACGCGGGAGAGGTCGACATTTACGTTAATTAAAACATGAAACTGCAGATTTATTTCACAAGTTGAAAAAAAACCTGCTATCTAACATGTGGGTGCCATTTATTTTAGTGAAGTGCAATTAAGACACATCCACAGTCAATTTAATATGCTTTTTATCTGTTATTTGAAGGCAAAAAAAAAACAATTTGATTAGGTTCAAAGTAAAATGAATTTTTTAAATACCTAGAATAATAATGTACGAAAAACTAAAAAAAATTCAATGGATGTCTATTATATAAAATATACTAACCAAAGTGAAATAGGACTAATATGGCCAGTAGGACTAATAAACATTGGTTTAAAGGACCAATCAATAGAGGCATTTGCGCTGATCAATAACTAGCCCCAAGGAACGAGTAATGGGCTCTTGAATGTCAAACCTCGGCATGAAAAGCCAACTAAAAGAGGTCTAAGAGGCCATCCAACTGAGAGACCAATCTGAAAGGCCAACCAGTGTTGGCAAAAAAAGATAACAAAGGCCCAAAGGGCCAACTTAGTATATAACAGTTGGCTATAACTCGCCCAAAGAGCTAACCAATAGAGATCTGAAAGGCTGATCAACATACCATATTACGGTCAGCCTTAGCTGATTATTATCTCTCTAACCCTTATCCGCACTCCAATGGTGCATAGGGCACTGCATCATATAAACGCAGTGTTATCTTGATTGTAAACACATGAAGGAAAGGTGATCAGCCCTCCGCTTCAGGTACCAGTCCAGGGTAATATTGAATAAATATTAAAGTGAAAAAATCACTAATATTTATTTGACCCCTCTGGGAATCGAACCCGGGACCTCCAGAACGGTAGCCGAGCCATCTACTAGTATGTATTTATTCATATTTGACAACATATAAATATCTACAATATAATCAAAACTGTATAATATAATCAAAATGTAACTTTGTTTCTGTGTAATTTTGTAACAAAGTTTTTTTTTTATTTGTTTGGCAGTCACCCAGTGAAAGGATGTAACAACATTTTAATTATAAAATGGAAAATCACAAAGCTAGTGCTTCAAATATAAATTATATATATATATACATATATAAATATCTATTCATTAAATGGTTATAACATATTGAACTTGTGTCAGCTTATTATTAAGTAGATTTATTTAGACGGAAATTGAAATGGACTTTTGTAACAACATCTAAATAAATCAGTTGTTAATCTTTGTGTTTCTGAAAAGGTGAGCCAAATAAAGGTTAAATATGTAAGTCTATCGCAAAGTATGGTGCATGCTATTTAAATCTCTCCAAGCATCGATTTATGTGAGTTTCCATTAAGGAGTAGTCAATGGTTCGGTACAAGCAGTTGGGACAGGATAATACCTGCAAAATGCAATTATTAATTTATTAGACAAACAAATACAACACAGCTCGGCTGTCCAAATTTAAAACACAGTAAGGGACATTTTTTTGTAGTAGTTTTTTTTGCATTTTTGGACTAAGTAGAGTCTACTTAGTCCATAAATGCAAAAAAACCTGCCACAAAAAATGTCCTTTACTGTGTTTTAAATTTGGACAGCCGAGCTATTCATTTACAAATTATGTTAATCATCAGTGTAAACAGGGTATTATCAGTATTTTTCAATTATATAATGTCAACCTGTTAATTGACTATATTAATCTTTAAAGAAAAATTTAAATTGCTCTCCTGTGTATCATTGTTGTAGATCACACTATATTTAATGGAAGAAAGTGTCAACGTTATAAGAGAATGCCAAAAGTGAATGGGTTGCTGTTAACAATGAGAACAATTTTCTAGATATTAACTTTTCTTCTTAGTGATAATACCCTACAAAACCCTGGCACTCAGGTTAGTTAATACAAAGAGTCTGCCACAGAATACAAGGGATAATAAGTTCTTAAATAACATTTATTATCAACTAGCTGTACCCGGGCAAGCGCCCTCACATCTTTGTAAGCTCCCTTGAGGTAGCATTTTTCGAAAATTGCACTATATAAATTATCCAAAAATATTATTATTATTCTATTATATATAATTTCACAATACGTGTGAAGCAATGAAAATATTAAAAATCTATTAAACAACAAAGCAATCGAAAATATTGAAAATGCTACATGAAAGCAACTGTCAAGAAACACGCAGTCCTCAGTGAGCTAAACTACTGCATGTTTCGCTCTTGCGTTTAATAGATGGCGCTACTTTTGCGGTAAAAAACACTGTTAGTAAAAACATATTATTTGCCACTGGTACATAAAAACAAGCACATATACAAATTCAACTTTGTCAGTGAATAAATTGAGGAGATTTAGGATTTTGAACTAATATTAAACTAACATTTATATTTTTATTATTAATAAAGATATCTCAAGAGGGACAATGACAGATCATAAAAACTATAAATGCTAACTTCTCAAAAACATATAAAAAGATACCAATAAACAATCATGATAACAATTTCTTGGGGGATCAAATGTGTCGCCTACTTTCAAAATCTGCCAGATCCAATTTTATAAGATTTTAAAATAAATACTCTATCGGAATGCCAATTGCGGGTTTTATTGTTTAAAATATTTATATACTTGAAAACCCTGCTAAAAATACTTTAAAACAGTGTTGTATTTCAAATTCCGCTATATTCATGAAACATGCCTTCTGACCCGTATAAGCTAGTCAAGAGCGGGGATAGGTCAAAAATTAAGATGACATCATTATCGGTTTGTGTCATGTTTATTTTAAATACTGAAAAAAAATAATAAAAAAAGGGGAAATTCTCTATTTCATAACATTTAATCTAAAGATAGACTTTTTGATAATAGATTTTTTGTAAAATCGACTAACATGGATCTGGCGGATTTTGAAATTAGGCGACACAAATATAGTAAGAACATACAAAGCTTTGGACACACTCAAAATACAATTATAAATTAATTGTAATAAATACACATTTCCATTATTTCAATATGAATACATTTAACAAATGCAAGATAGGAAGGGTAGTAGAAAAATAAACAATGATATCCAAATTATATTTCACTTGGAAATCTTAAAATATGATTTATCATTTTTATATGAATATCATACCTTTTTCATTTACTGAGAAATAATAATTTAGATCAACCAACATATTTCAAGGAGACTATAAAGTTAAGATAATATGTATAATTTGAATATTTATATCCCGATTAAAGACATATCGCTCACTCCTTTCAAGAACGTCATAAATCAAAATTCGTCAATTTTCAGTTGTGTATGTTTTCGGGATGCCCGAAAAATGTACTATATCCCAGCAAAAGAGGCACATTTTTAACATAATATTTACCCGCTACAGGGCAGAAAGTGTTGTTTTTGCATTTTGAAGGAAAGGTATTGTTTAATTATTTTTTTAAATATAGTAAATATTTTTCAAATGGAGAAAAAACCTTCAGGTTTTACCTTAAAAGATCTGTTGCAAAGTAAAAAGTTCTACAAGTGGCTTGATATTTATTTTTAATAAATTGTATTATATTTTTAAACTTTAAAAACGTTCTCCTGAAAAATCGAGTTTTTTGTTTTATGACGTTCTTGAAAGGAGTGAGCGATATAAGTGTAGCCTTTCGATTTTTCGGCTGCTCACATCATACTGGAATTGAATGTACCTAATGTAATTAAATTTTACAGCAAGTGCCAATGAGGAAAGGATGAAAAAATAAAACATAACTCATGGTGAATACCAAAGTTAGGTGCATATAACATGATGTGTTAAATCCATACATGAATTTCTTAGTATTATATTTTGACATCTCAACATAGATGAAGAAGAATATGGAAGTCTGGGCATTTACTGGGCTTACGACCGTCATAGGCTAGTTTAAGTGATCACTTTACAATTGTGTAACATTCACCAATTCTACCCATGATTGACAACCAACCACACTACTCAAATTTTTGGAACTTTTAAATATATGGTTCAAATTCGAAACATAGTGTTTGAATTCACTAGAAACATCTATGCTGAGATGAGAAAAGCTTTTTGTTAAGCAGAAACTCTTTCATTTGTATGTAAGCTCCAAATCCTGGATTATATTTACATACTCGAAAAACGCTAGAATATATTTATATTTCATAATATATTTATTTATTTTAAGCTAATAATTTAGTACTTTTTGGACTTAAAAAGTTGTAATTTTCTTAGTTGTTGATAAATATTATTTGTCAATAATTGAAGTATAGCTAATGGTGTTCTGATAGACATTATTACAAATGATTAAATAACTAGGCAAGTATCTACATGATCTTCTAACATCTTCGTAGATCTAAAGGGCTCCCCACAAACAGGACAGTAGTATTTTGGATGTAGAGACTCTTCACTTTCTTCATTCTCTTTTACCTAATTTTTAAAAATTACATTTAATAACTGAAATATTCAATAAATATTAACTTTATTAGCAATTAGTATGCATGTTTTGCACATTAATGTTATTTTTATATTAATCAAATGAAAAATCGACGTGTTATAGTATATTAACAAAAAGAAGTTTGTAATTTTGTACAAATAACTTTTAAAACTTTAGCAAGCAGGTATCCTTAAAGTATAATTTATTGAAAAACACAAATAATTTTTCACATATCACATAAAATAAAATCAGTTGTGCTTCATAAATCTATTTTTTTGTGATTAAATTTTATTTGAGAGACAATGTTTTAAATGCATTTTTTTAAGTTAGTTCAATACTTACTTTGTTAAACTCTTTATTTAACCTTTCCCTCCCGGTAATATGTATTTCCTACAACTATAAAAATGAGAATATCAATATAAATTATAATAGATACGGGCTCAGAATTTTTGTATTTTTGTATGTGTACGTGCTTTGCGTATACGCGCATGTCGTAGCGTGTTTAGTAGCGCCAGTAGTGCACAAATCGTCTGACACGGCGGTTGTGTCGCCACGCTATCTATTGAGGCTATTCGCAAGTAATTTTTTTTCTCGTTTTTAGATACTTACCAGAGCAAACATTACAAAATTGTTGCATTTCATCTTTGACTATAGTCAATAAAAGCAACATTTAGAAATATATTTATATTTTTCTCGTTTTAAATCGCATCATATGATGTACAAAATACATATCACCGTTGCACGTGGAAGTTTTTTTAACATCGTAAGGGAAAGGTTAAAATGAAAGTTATAAATATAAGATAAACATTTATTTTGTTTAGCTGTAGTGTGATTTCGTGCAATGGCCATTTCATCTTATGATGGAATATCTTGAGCGGGTAACCATGTGAGTAGAAATAAATGCAATGCTTCCAATAAAATAACAGAAAGGTAGATAATTCATATGTTTGTTAAAAGAAATCTTATGTTCATATGTAACTGTTTCAGGAATAATGTTGTATTTTGACTTTTAAATATGTGAACTTCTGCTCCATGTGTTTATTGGAGTTGTGTCATCAATCCACTCCCAGCTATCTCCCTGAAAATAAATGTCTTTACTCTATCTTTGTCCGATTAAACTAATATATGAAAATGGTGATTCAGGAATATTCATCAAATGAACATGTAGCCATCTTCCAAATATTTCAGGTGCATAATCTTTCAAACATTTATTCCAGAAAACTGTACTGTTTGATGTACTAAGAATATATTACACCGTAAATGAAAATTACTTGAATCTTGAAAAAATATATTTTGTTGATTTCTCTATTATTTATTTTTAAATAGAAACAAAATATTTTGGACCAAATAATAGCTCTGTTTTTTCAATATAATTTTGCATTCAAAGGTAATTTTTATCAATTTGCCATTACAATTCCGTTTGGAATTAAGCCTTACATTTAGTAAATGGAATGGCATTATTTATTGAACTTCTTGTACGGAAACTTGTGCATCGGCAGGTTTATTAGTGGCTAGCAGGCAGGAGCGTTTTAAGTTATGTTCAAATTCAATAATAACTCCTAAATCTTTAACTTCCAGATTTTAATAATTGCTGACAAAATCATTAAGATATGTATTAAAAATTAGAAAATTAGAGATCTAAACACAAATTCTAACTCCCCTGTTACTTACAGAAAGTTATAATATGGCTTTGGTATTAAAGGTTAAATTACTAAGCATATTTAGAATCACGCAATAAATATTAATACAAATAATGCATTTTATAAGTGATCAGACCCTTGTTTATACACTTCAACACTAATAGATAAGCTTACAAAATAAAAAGGATCACATCTGACATCAGTATACATGGTAGAATCAATAAGTAAAAGGACTGTCAACCCAAGAACAAATCCTAGAAACTCCTCGAAATAATACCCACAATGACTTGGGAACGCATTGTATGCATTGTGACAATGCTTTGACACAATGCATACAATGCGTTCCACTGCGCGTATGCCTTCTGGAACTCGCTTTCCGAAATTCAGAGATGCCGTCACAGCCCCTTGGATGTCTTCTTCGGAGCTGTATCGGTTTCCCTTGAGGTCCCGCTTGAGTGGAGTAAAGAGGAAGAAGTCCGGCAGTGCCAGATCTGGACTGTAGGGGGGGGGTGAGCCTGTGCTTGGTCAGAAACAACCTCACTAGGAGCACGATGTGGTACAGCGTGTTATCGTGGTGATGCTTCCAAGAGTCGGAGATGTCTGGCCACACGCTAAGGATGCATTTGGCAACCTGTCAAGCATGTCTAAGTAAAAAAATGTCATGATGAGCATGGATTTGACCCTTCACTTGCTTATCCTGGCTCCCCCCTCCCCGAAACAGCTTATACCACTCCAACAATGTTGAGTAACTCATGGCAGCATTCCCATAGGCATCCTTAATCATTCCGAGGGTCTCCGTTACAGTTTTTCCGAGTTTGATGCAGAATTTGATGGCGTAGTGCTGTTTGAGATTTTTTCAATCTGGGATCGCAACGACACTTCTTAACAGAGGTTCATGGAAATCAACGTCTTTACTCTCCGCTTGTCCGCAGGTGAATGGAAAAAATATCGGGCTTTTTGGAAACCTTCCACTGCCACGCCCGGATGGTGTGATCCCCCTCCACCGCTCGGTTCGTGGTACAGAAATTCAGTCCTACTACTTATTGATCCTACCATGTATACTGAGAGAACATGAATAAATCAAGAATTACATTATTGTGTCAACTCACTGAGTGCATATCTAAATATCTATAATTTAGGCATATCAAGTAATAGTAAAAAAAAATCATAAAGAAACAGCCAAACGTCAACTCAAGCAAAACACTACATATTTTAAAAATATTTTTAGTGGAAAGAAATTATACTCTCAAAGACATCTCAATGAATAGTTATATGCATATAAAGTTAGAAATCATAATAAGTCAAAAATATATACATACAAATGTATAAAGAAAAGTACTTCGGGTCTAAACAATACTAATAATAAGTAATTTACACAGTTTTAGGTACCGTAGAACGGGGTATTTGAACTTTGATGTGTTACTTGAGCCCAGTACAAAAAAAAATATTTAGACCTGTATTTGGTCTACAATAATGAACGTATCGACATGATTCATCGTTTCCCTGACAGGTGACGCTTATTGTCACGATACCTCGATTGATACCACAATCTAATTTTTTTGTACTGGGCTCAAGTAACACATAGCCCCGTTTTACGGTAATGATTTAAATTCATTTGATAGAAATTAAACAAAAAAGTGCAATGTTACTATCAACTATTATTATTATTCTACACAAATGTAAACAGTAAATCATTAGTAGAATGATTATTCTTATCATAATTTTCACACGGATTAAGTCTCATCAACAAAAATATACATATATTAAAAAAAAGCAATACATATACATATAAGTTGATGCAGTAAAAATAGCTAATAATGTTTTCAAACATAATTCTATAATAATATAACACATATTTCTTCTTTTACCTTCTCTGCATCTACACCTAATGGTGCACAGAGCCCATTAATTTTGACTGCTGATTATTTGAAGTACTGTAGACTCTCGATACAAAACCCACAAATCAACACCATGATTTTAATGTAAGACTCATATATCATAAAGCATTTGCCAATCGTTTTATTTTTTTAAAACACTGTCAACTGTGTTTCTAAAGGATTCATTAAAGCCGGTAATTTGATAAGTACATATCTAACTACCCCTCAAGACAAACAAAATGAGGAATTTGCATACATTTCGTGCAAGGCAGCCAAGGACCAGTTCACTACTGAGTTGGGTGAATGAATATCATATGTTAATTTAACGCTAGAATAATAACATACCGGTTTCATAGTGTTGAGGGTAGTTCTGATTGCAGAGGAAGAACTCCCTGGAGAAGTACTGGTTGAAGTCTGTCTTGCACTTTGCATATTACCAAAGTTGTGAGGATGTTGGGAATGGAATTTGTTCACCTATTAATGGCAAAAACATGTATTAAACAATATAAAATTACTAAAACGGTTAAGTATTTTCAGTCATCAATAGGCAGTTAATCAAAAGGAGAAACCTCTATTCATAAATGACTTCCCTTGAAATCAACACGTTGATCGCCAATAGGATTTTCGTAAAATGCCCAAAAAATGTTGTCATTTACATCCAACTCAATCACATTACATATTGTATAAAATGTTTCAGTAAAATACATCAAATTTTTGACCAAGTTCATTTTCTACCTTTAACATTCTTTAGATTTTTTATTTATTTTTATCATGCTTAGTGTTAATTTTAGTAAATAAAAGCAATTTAAATATAAAAATCATGCATGTGTTTTATTCTAACCTACCTATCAAATTCATGAGTATATCTTTTAGAACCATGAAGATATCCTAAGGGCGATTGTCCACTACCCGGAATTTGACCGTCCGGCAGTCCGGTTTTGAAAAATGAAAGCGACTACGACAGTTTAGCGTGATCGAATTTACGCGCAATGTGTTCACGCACCGATCAAGAGCTCCGATCCGAAGAAAGATGGACAAAAACACAAGACAATCCAAGCCAATTGTCATTTTAAAACGCTTACTGACGTGCCGGACGGTAAAATTCCGTGTAATTTCGTGTAGTGGACAAACGCCCTAAGACTATATCGTAGTAAGATAGAAAAGGGCCAAGTTGAATAGTAGTTTAATACAGAGTGGGTAGCCGACGGACAGAATGACACTCTAAAGCTAGGTATGCTGTGTCAGCCACCGGTGGCCGACACGGCAATCAAAGTGTTAACAACAGTTATGTATATATTTTTTTAATTAATAAGTTTACTTTACTAATGTATTCATAATTCTCTTTCTTTTAAACCCTTATCCACACTCGATGGTGCATAGGGCACTACATCATATAAACACAGTGTTATCTTGATCTTTAATATGTGAAGGAAAGGCGATCAGCCCTCAGCTTCAAGTACCGGTCCAGGGTAATATTGAATAAATATTAGAGTGAAGTACCACTTAAATTTATTTGAACCCCCTCCCTGAGAATCAAACCCGGGGCCTCCAGTACGGTAGCCGAGCGTGCTGACCATTACACTACGGAGGCGGACATTTACAATTATTCTCATGTTATTATTTAGTAATACAATAAGATCTCATTAGTATGGACTTTATAAAATGGTGATAGCGAGGATGGAGGGCCACACTCTTCTATTTTGACATACACTCCTTGCCTCCTTCACATCCATACATCTAGTCATACATGCCCTCTGATTACTTAGACTTTTGACACTACCAGATTTTAGGTTCTGGTTGATCTGATTGTGCCAAGTCTTTTTCGGCCGTCCTCGTTCTGTTCCCACTCACATTCACCACATATATTTTCTTAGTCATTCTCTCATTATCCATTCGCTCCACATGTCCATACCACCTTAAACAACTCTTCACGTACTTTATTATATTCTTGTAATAATCCTGTTATATAAGTTGCAAAGAGAATATCGAATGAGTCATGTGCCAAATGTTAAATTATCAAGTAAATAAAATTTCACAGTGCCTTTAAAACATTGTCAATATTTTGTTTTAATTACCTCCTCAGTCAAATCTTTATTTCTGCGGTGCAATACTTGAATATTCTGAATCAGCTCATCTTTTTCTGAAGCGATTTGTGTTCTAGAATCACGTTCAGCTTCAAAATCATTTCTGGAAAAAAAAACATAATGATCACAGTCAAATCATATCCGTACAATATATTCCTTACTTTTGTTTTTAAAAAAGAAATGAATTTGATAATTCTATGATTTACTCTTTTATTTCCTTTTTTACATTTGTAACATGTATAATTTGTAAAAAGTTGCGAAGGATTTAATTTAACCTTCCCTTACTGTGCAAAAAAATAATCCGCGCGTTTCAGTGCTGTGTAGTCAATACACATGTAAAAATGAACAATTTAAATCCAAAAAAAATAATGTTCATAGATAATCGTATAAATATATTATATTTGAAGTGAACAGTGATGTTTATTGAAGTTTGATAGCTAAAAACATGAAAAAATCATCGACTTACGCTCACAAATGAGCGGGACAACCACCTCAGTTGGCTGCCCGAATGCTAGCACACGTAGCGCATGCAAGTCTCGACTCGGTTCATTACTAGAAACACAACTTAGAGCTGAGATGTCATATCTCACGTTCTGATATAACCAAGTAAAGTAAGAGTGAGATGTGAATAGCGTCGCATAGAGTTTTTTTTAGCATATACCTACGTATATGCTAAACATGGATAGTATTATACAATGTTTTCTAAATTCTATACAAGATAAGAGGTTTTATTTATTGTTTCGGCATTAACTTTGTGGTAAGACATGTTACAATTATTAAAGAAAACACTTCGTTTTTTACCACTTGAGTTTTATTATAGACTACATGTTTCAGAAGTTAAACTTCCATCATTCAGGTCTGTATAATAACATACATATTATACAGACCTGAATGATGGAAGTTCAACTTCTGAAACATGTAGTCTATAATAAAACTCAAGTGGTAAAAAACGAAGTGTTTTCTTTAATCATTGTAAGATAAGAGGTAATTATTACAACAACAAAAAAACATTTAATGCGTAAATGTATTATGGAGGAATACCTAAAATCTGAACTTATTATTTATTTTATTTATCGAGATATTAAATTCGATCCATAACCGGAAACACATTGCAAGACCGAGTAAGAAATACCGGAGCATGTGTGAGACGGAGGACATTGTGAGGTGGGGACGACAACGAAGGCGATACTTTAATGAACATATAAACAAAATGTCAGAAGACAGACTTCCAAGTATCACCCTTCAAAGTAACCCTGAAGAACGCAGACTCCCAGGCAGACCTCCAAAAAGATGGAAAGACAGCTGGGAGTAAACATCCCAAGAGCGACATGCGGAGGCACAAACAGATCCCTAGGATCTACAAAAAGAAGAATAAGAGATATTTAAGTTTTTAATTAATGTTTTACTTAGTAAATACCACTATTTCTTAAAATCTACTGTGACACGTGTTTCGATGCATTCCGCATCATTTTCAAAGACCGTATGTCGTATACGGTGTTTGAAAATGATGCGGAATGCATCGAAACACGTGTCACAGTAGATTTTAAGAAATAGTGGTATTTACTAAGTAAAACATTAATTAAAAATGGATAGATTTTACCACAAAGTGCCGAATCAATTAATGATATTTAAGTTATTACATATAAGCAATGTGTAGTAGTTACACATCACCGGAAAGGAAGGGTTAAACAGGATAAGATTTCATTGAAGAATTTTTTATTTGAAGACAGGGGACGAAAATTAATTTTTCCTGAGGTAAGGGCGTAAACAATATCAGGGACCAAATATCGAGTTTTGAAAAAAACAGTCCTCAAAAATAGTATGTTTTTACTTACTTGTAAACTTCCAATTGAACTTTGAGAAAGTCTTTCTCATCCGAGTCGAGTTTTATAATTTCTTTCAAGGATAGAATCTCTTTCTCATAAGCAGTCACTTTTTCAGTATGGTACAGAAGCTTCGCAGTTAATTCATCACATTGTTTTTCCATCTGAAAATGTGTTTACTTATCAATATACATGTATATATTTATATACACTTATGTTAATTAGGGCCACAATGCAATAAAGTGTTTATCAAAGTAAAGTAAATGAAAACATAACCATAAACAAAACATGTATCACTAAATTGACTTGTCCGTAACTGAGTTTCTGCGGATAAAACTGCATTTGGGGAGTGAGTTTTTTTAATATATATATTTTTTAATAAATTTATATCATAGTCTTGTCACAGTGTCATACTACAAGCAACATATTTTCATAAATAAATTTTAAAAAATACACCAGTAAACACGATTTATATGAAAATTATCAATGTTTTATCTCATGGGTTTTCTTTGACAGGTCACACAACCTGTTTTAAGTAAAATGTGGATAAAAATAATTTGAAGTATAGTTTTAGTCTTTGAAAACAACTACAGACGGCAGTACAAGTACCATTTTAGAGATAAATATCACCAAGTTTTAGTTATGAGCGTGGCTGTTCATGTACGCCCATATTCCTTTGAGGAAAGGTTTGTTTGGACGACAATGTTGGGCCATACTCCTGAACAGGTTATTATATATATTAAAAATTGTTAGATAATCACTATTGTTGACAAGACCCAATAAACAGGTACATAAAAGATAAAGGAAATAGGAATGTAAAAATATTATAATTCATTTTATGTCAGCATGACATCAACCTTTCCCTTACGGTGCTAAAATACTTCCATGTGCAACGGGGATATGTATTTTATACACCATACGAAAATGTGGTTTAAAAATGGGTAAAATTTGAAAATTCCTAAATGTTGCTTTTATTGACCATAGTTGAACGGCTGTCCAAACTCAAAACACAGTAAGGGACATTTTTTTTGTACATAGTACGTTTTTAAAAAAACAAAAAAAACGTACTACAAAAAAATGTCCCTTACTGTGTTTTAAGTTTGGACAGCCATGAAGTTAAAATGTAACAATTTTGTAATGTTGGCTCTGGTAAGTATCTGAAAATGAGAAAATACATCACAAGTAGCCGCAATAACTAATGTAGCGACATGACCGCCGCGTACTATGGTTTGTGCACTACTAAACTTTCAATGACATGCGCGTGTACACAAAGCAACAGCACGCGCGCACACACTGAGAAACGTTTGTGTATTAATGCTTAGATTATTTATAGAAGAGGCAGATTTAAGCTCCTTTTTCTTGTAGTACATGCTCCCTAGCTTTTTACTTTTTCATCTTTTTTATGTTTTTAAGCTTTTAATTTTATTAAAATAAATTGTTTTCTGAGAGTCAAGTATTTTTTTGTATTTTATATTAACACTATTATTCTAGTTCTACTTATAAAACCTATACCCTTATACCCTTTACTATGACTAAATATTGTAAATCCACACATAGGCCATGCCTTTGTGGGATCTTTTTTTGTATTCATTTTTCTGTTTTATTCATATTTTTTTTGTATTTGAATTATTTAAAAAAAATAATAATAATAATAAAAAAAATATTGTGATTTTATCCCCAATTTTTTCACAATTTATTTATTTCCGTCGCTGCAAATGAATAACTTTATATTATAATACTTTCATGTAATACATAATTATATTACGGGGGAGTACAAAATTTCTGAGCCTGTATCTATTATATTTGATATTAATATTCTCATTTTAAAAGTCAAGTTATAGTAAATACATAACAGCGGGAGGGGAAAGTTAATGTAAAAAAAAAGTACAAAGTTGAAGGATACTATGTACAAAACTGACGCCAATTTAATCATTGATATTTGTATATTCTCCAAATGGTATATGGATGCCATAAATTTGAGAAACACTGGTCCATTACAAACCTTGAGGTTGTATGTATTTATAATTTATGGCATCTGTGGTGTAATGGTTAGCGTATTTAGCTACCGTGCTGGAGGTCCTGGGTTCGATTCCGTTATTCAAGTTATTTTACACTCTAATATTTATTTCATATTACCCTGGACTTACATATTACCCTGATGACTTACATGAAGGCAAATATTTCATATTGCCTTCATGTAAGTCATCAAGATAACACTGAGTCAATACGATGCTGTGCCCTTTGCACCATTAGATGCGGATTAGGCTTAGATAATTTTAAGAAAGTCACTAAATTACCTGTGCGTAGTTAGCTTCCTTAATTTCATTTTGTTTCAATATTCTTAGCACTTGTTGGTAATCCAAAAACATTTTTTCAAGAGCAGATAGAGAAGATTTTATTTTATGGCTGCAAATATAAAAGGAAAATAAAGTCAATAGAAACTTGAGAAAATTAACCAATCAACCAACCACCACGCCACTTCAGTATCGCCGTAGTCAGAGAGAATAGAATGCCACACCGCTCTGTCCTCATAAACAATCTTCACCTCTTACACATTCATTCATCTCCTCATAAATACCCACTGATTATTCCGACATCTGACCTGACTACACCCAAGTATTTAAAATACTTAATCATGCCAAGTTTATTATTTATGCTCGTATGTATAACTACATTTGCCTCGTAAATTTGTTTTACTATTCTTTCCTCGGTTATTGGTTGCATATGTACAAACCATCTCAATACACCTTTCTTAATTTTCTTGATAATGCCATTCAAACATGTATCAAACATCGTTTTACCACACATTTCTCTGAAAGATCGCGTTTTTACTCCATTTAGTCTACTTTCATCCATTTTTTGTCAATTCCACCCTTTACTTTTACGCATCAGGTTAATACCAGGACTCCAGAGAATATTTTTATTCCATTTGGAATTTTGGAGTAATGTATTTTCAAAATCACAGTTATATATTTATAGTTAACTCACTTAGAATTGGCGATCACACCGTGATGTTTATCTAGATTATCTTTGATAATGGATAAAATAGTTTTTTGTTGAGAACCATCAACTTGTTTGCAAGGTTGATCTTCGATGATTAGTTTGGTGACACAATCAAATAATGAACAGAATCTGAAATATAAAAGATGATAGACATTGCAATATAGTCACACATAAAACAAATCCTTTAAATATTTTTTAATGACTTACTGTTCAGAATGTTGGTTCAGGTAGCTGGCAAGCTCCTTTAAAGTTACATCATATAATTTAACATTTTCCACAAAATTAATAAACTCTGAATTGTCACAATTGGCTTCCAGACTTAAGGAGTATCGAACGGGTTGGAAAGTCTGCAAAAGGAATTAAAATAATAATATATTTTAAAACATATATTAAAATTCTATGTAGCATTTAAATAGCATATGGAAAAAGCATCCACATATTCAAATAACTTTTGCCATTTTGAATTATTTTAGGTTTTGATTATCAAATTGTTAAAATTATAATGTAAAAGCTCATTTACGCAAATTTTGTCACATTCCAAAAATGTTTAGGGATTTTGTAAATTTTCATACAAAACTGTTGAAAACTTGAAATAATATTAAAATAAAACAATGTTCTTCAATGCAAAATTGAAACTAAAAGTGCTAGTAGCTAAATATGCTACTAAATGTATTTCTTTTCATCTTTAAATATTTTTTCTTAATTTTTTCAATGTAAAAATAGAATATGTTGAGTTTTCACAAACCAAAAATTTCAAAAACAAAAACTCATGCATCATATATGCATACGCATTACAAGTAATATGTTTTGTTAAGAATTTTTATACAATAGTAAGATTACTTACAACTGTGTGAGCTTCTCTCAGCCTGTCTTTTAATTCACCAACAACGAAATTTAGCAGTTTAATGCTATCTTGAGTCTCTAGCCTGTGTTTTGTATACTCCAACTAATTTTGTGATAAAAAATCAATGAAATTAATTTCAAATAAAATCGGAAATATATAATAATTATTATCATACAAACACCTCAAAAATACCTGTATATCACCATTGGTATTGCAAAAAAGATTTATAACAATAATAAAAAGAGAAATAAAACAGATATGATAGAACTGCTGTTATATTGGCTGTTTTTGAGATTCTTTAACAATATCAAAAATAACATGCGGCATTAGGCACCTATTAAGTCCACATTGAAAAAATTTGGAGACCAAAAATATGAACAAAAATTTATGAGAGACAAAACAATATTACTAAATAAGAATGATTCGGATGTGTTTCAAAAGGATGTATTAAGAAGTGGTTTTTAATTTTTTTCCCCTTTTCAAAGACTAACCAATTTGTACATAATATATTACATGTTGTATACTTTATAATAAATTAATAAGTTTTCTCTTTTAAAATATATAATATTGGTCCGAAAAGTACTTATTTAAACAAGGATGGGCATAAACAAGGAATTATGCATTAGCCTGAAATGTCGTAATTATTAATGAAATATTGTTTTAGCCATAGCCATAGGCAGCACTAGATTTGATTAAAATGAAGAAAAAAACATTTTAAAAGAAAAGAGGGCATAAAGGGCACAAAAGTAATTTAGCATCACCTCATATCATGAATATTATTTCCATCTTACCAAAAATCACACACTAACCAACAACAGTGTTTTTTCAAATATCAAAATAAAAGATATAATATTTATAGGTTTTCCACTCCCAGTTTTGATTTTATTTAACACTCCTTATCATTCATCATTCACTTTGTGTAATACCACTTTAATACGCAAAGTGAACGATGAATGATAAGGAGTGTGTTATATTACCATACCACAAAGTTAACTTTGCTTTTAACATACCAAATAAAGATTTTATTGGATGGACGGGTCACAAATTCAGAACAGAAGCTCAGAACTGTAAGGGCGTTTGTGCACTATACGAAATTTTACAGTCCGGCACTTCAGTTAGCGTGATAAAACGATGATTGGCTTGTGCTTTTGTCCATTTTTTTTCGGATCGGTGCGTGAACACATTGCGCCTGTCGTAGTTGCTTTTATTTTTCAAAACCGGACTGCCGGACGGTAAAATTCCATGTAGTGCACAAGCCCCCTACGGAATGGTATAGAACAAAGGAGACCTTATCCCAGCATCCGGTGAATGCGGTTAAGGAGACAGATAGATTGAAATGTCAATTGATTTTTATCTGAGCAGAGATTATACACATACAAAATATAACAGCGATTGCACACTCCATGTACAATCTATACATAATAGTATGAAATACTTGTAACTTTTCAATGACACTAGTATTTTAACAACTACCCACCTTCATGTTCTCAAACTGCAGTAATTCGACTTGAGAATTTTTCAATTCAGTGTGAAGATTGGAAAGTTTTGCTTCCAGGTTGTGAATAATCTCCTCAGAGTTTTTATTGCTCGCAGCCTGAAATAAAAAATAATAAAAAATAGACTTTTCTCCGTGTATTCAATTTAAATATATTTTGCAATTTTCAAGGAACAGTGAAGATTTTTTTTTATTCAAATGTAGGATGACACCCAAAATCTTATAAATATGTCAACCTACACCTTAAGTATTTTTTCACACTCTAATAAAGATTATTTTATTTGTTTACGATCCTAAAATAAAAATAATAATACATGTACATATTTACATATATTATTTTACATAAATATTTTTTCACAAGTATAAAAACGCATTATCCACAATAATATATAAAATTATATTACAAAGGGACAGTTTATATTCCACGCAAATTTCTCTCGTCATTTACCGTGTTGGCCACCTGAAATAATATATTTTGGATGCGTAACATAGTGGCAAAAATATGATTGTTTCTCAATCTCCCAGTCACAAAAGTGACTTTTTTAAAACTATTTCACCAATATTTGCGAGGGATTTGTATAAAGTTACTACAAACTTGTTTAGAGCTTGTGTTTAAGTTATTTTCAACCAAAAATCACAGAAAGGGTCAAGATATAAGGGTGAAAATTCGGTATTTGTACTTGATAGTTACGTATCGGTCTTGTTCGGCAAATCACCTATGTATCGCACACCTAGATCAAAACTGCATCAACTCAAAAAATATTTTTTTTAGACCACTTATTGGATTCTACAAATGAAGACGCATATGTATATCAATTTGTCCGATTTGTCAATATCTTAAATATTCTTCAAAATATAGCACTATATGTTCCTTTTGGTGAATAAAAGAGTTTGATTCTCTCTGTCTACCCCTTCGGGGAAGCGGCGTGATGGTTAGTTAGTTAGTTGGTTAGTATGAAATGTTTTAATGTAAATATTCTTTAATATGCATTGTCCATTCATAAAAGAAAACAGAAAACTTCTATTACATAAGGCGACACCACTATGTATACGTTTTTCGTCTCTCCTGAAAAAACAGTTTTTTTGAGTTGATACTCTTTTGATCTAGGGGTGCGATATGTCAGCATGATTTGATTCAGATTTGCAATTTTTTTAAACGCTTAAACAAGGTATTCTCTATCTAAATATATTTTTTAAAGCAACGTCTTTCTTTTTTGTAGAAGGGTGATTGACAAGTTGGAAGAAGTCATTAATATTTGCTACTCACAAACTTATCTAGAAAGCTAATGCTCGTGAATTCTGAGGGATGAATGAATTATGAATAAAATAAAAATAATTATCAAACAAACCTCTTGATTTTTCAGCTTCATTGTCAAATCTTGATTTCGCTGTTTCATTTCCGATAAAGCCTTTTCCCAAGATTCCTTTTCAAAAAATATCTTCTCGTTATCATCAATCGCCTGCCTCCTCTGTCTTTCAATAATTTCCAGCTGCGATGTCAAAACATCGATGGTATTCTCTAGATCCGACCGGGAGAGTTTGTTCCCCGCAGTCATGATAAAACCTTTATCCGGATCAGATTCGGAACTCTCACATTCTGTAGAATTAGCAAGCGCGTTATTTTCTTGTTTCAATGTTTCCAATTCCAATTTCAACTGCTTATTCACTGCTTCCAACTGCAATGTCAATATCATTATTAACCCCTTGTGTGATTTGCGTAAATACAATTCGGGTAGGTATTTTGCTGACACGGTGATTTACTCGAATACAGTTCAGGCACATCGTACATGAATTTTTTTAAAGTGATTTGCCTGAATCCAGCTTGGGTCATTCCACCACCAGTCTAGATATGTGTCGCCTACTCCGCCAGATCCAATTTTATAAGATTTTAAAATAAATACTCTATCGGAATACCAATTGTGGGTTTTATTGTTTTAAATATTTATATACTTGAACACCCTGCTAAAAAAATACTTAAAAACAGCATTGTATTTTAAATTCCGCTATATTCATGGAACTTGCCTTCTGACCCATATCGGCCAATCAGAGAGCGGGGATAGGTCAAAAATTAAGATGACGTCATTATCGGTTTGTATCGTGTTTTTTTTTTAATACTGAAAAAAATCTAAAAAAATATTGAAATTCTCTATTTCATAATATTTTATCTAAAGATAGACAAATCTTTAAAACATAAATGTTACCCGGAGAGTTTTACATTTTTCGGAAAATCGACTTACATGGATCTGGCGGATTTTGAAAGTAGGCGACACATATATCCATTCTTCCTTTGTTTTTTTTTTCTTTCCTAATATTGTTTATTTATGTTTTATACTGATTTATTATATTTCAAAATATAATAAAAAAACATAATAGTGAAAAAGAAGGTTTTTTAACCATTTTTATCCAAGAGGTTGACCACAGAAGTGGTTAACATTAGAACCGCCAAGCCGTCACTTAAACTATCAAATTTACGTTAAAAAAATGAAATTCTTATCATTTCAAAATACCTATGTAGCTTTTTAAAATAAACAATAATTTTTTTGTTTTGCTCCAATTGGTGGTAGTTGAACCTTAATGAAGGAATTAGTTTTTAAGACTCGTATTTGGGGTAAAATACCATAGTATTTTGAATATTTATTTTTATTTTATATCATTAATTATTATTTTCTATGTAATCTATCTTAATCTCCGATTTTTTCGTTATTTTTTGTAAAAGGCAGTAATGCCGTAAATAAATAAATAAATAATTTTCAACTTTCTCAACTCAAAACATCTTATTTTTTAATTGTAAGTTTAAACTATGTGTATTTATCTATTACAATGAAACCTCTATCTATCGTTCCTCGAATAATCGTTTTCCCGGATGTATTGTTTGATTCTTCTATCCCGAATTCATTTCATACAAGATAGATCGCATCGATCGTTTCTATCTACTATTTTACCGCATTCATCGTTTGAATCACACCGCACATTTGACATATTTTGTCTGTTTTTTTTTTTGCATTCTTCTCAATTTTGTTACAATTGACGACAATATTCCAACGTGCGGTATGGAAACTATATAAAGCTTGTGTGACTTAGGTTGACAGATACAGCAGAGGTCGATATTGATGAAGAGAAGCCGCTGCCTGTACTTTTATTTTCAGAAGAATGCAAACTCTTTTAAAAATTAAAAGCTTTCTACTACGCACATTCAATAACTGATGCCGAAATAATATTTGCAAAGCCCAAAATATACTATTGATTTATGGAAATAAAACATTCAAAAACAAATGTCCATCAAAGATTATTTAGAATGCAAGAAACTTTAATATTTTTTTGGTTCTGTTGAATAAATACATTTATTTGCATCTAAAATTTTTATTCTGCTTAGAATCTTAACCTAACCATTATTATGCAGATTGGGAGGATGGTATCTTTACTCGATTGTATCTTCTTGTGTATTGACTTCTTAATCCCGCATTCATTGTTTTCCCACATTCATGGTTTATTTTGATAAGTCCCTTTAGAAACGATAGATAGAGGTTTCACTGTATATGTACATAACAAGAAATAAGTTATTGGTGGCAAAATAAAGAAAAATTTCAACAAAATTTAAAAAAAATTGTGTTTTTGCATGTGTTTTTACAAAACAGTCGATAGCTTTTTGTAAATATTTCACACCTCTTGCATATGCTGACTGTTTTCGATCAGTCGAGAATTTTTTTCTTGCAGTGCCTTGATTTCGTTCTCATAAATTTCTCTCTCCAGTGTTAATTTTTCATTGTTTGCGATAACCATTTTCCGTTGTCTTTCTACAGTCTCCAGCTGTGAGGTGAGAGTATCTACCATTCTTTGGTTATCACTTTCTCGGGATTTGTCCAAACCATTAGAGTAACCGGGTTTGTTTGTATCGGTTGCTTTTTCACTTCTGGCAAACTCCAAATCTTTTTGCAGTGTCGAATTTTCCAAACGTAACTGGAAAAATAAATAGAAAACATTTTTTACAAAATAAATTAAAACGTTTATTGCATATTGATATCTCAATACAGATGAGGATGAATATGGAAGTCTGGGTATTTACAGGGCTCATGACCTTATGACCGTATGGCTGTTTAAGTGATAACTTTACACGCACGTTACATTCACCATTCTACCGATTGACACCACACTGCTCAAATTTTTGGAACTCATACGTATATCATAAATCTCATGCCACTTCATGATTGAATTCATGGCAGCATCTACGGTTAGTTTGAGAAAGCTTTTATTTGGCAGAGACCATTTGATTTAGATTTTTGCAAAATATAACGCCTGAAAACATCAACAGCCTATGACAGGTCATAAGCCCTCAAACTCGACAGATGTCAAAATGTAAAAACTCCTAAATGAAAAAACCCAGATTTGTGAACAAGGAATTGCATTTATTATTTACCTTGCTTATTACGTACAAGGTTTGAAGATCATTTAGCGGATTTTTGTTTCTTTTAACTAAATAAAGATGTTTTATTTAAATCTGTGTTGGAAACAGGAGGGATAATCTAGTGTGGGCCAATCAGGAACCAGGAACTGCTCAGCTAGGTTAGGTTAGGTTAGTTTGACACTACAACAAACCTTTTCAATAAGATTTTTAGTTTCGAGAAACTTGGTTTTGTGAATTTGGTGAGTTTTCATCATGTCTTCCTGCCAGTCAACTATTGTTTTGAACTGTTCCCTTATGGAAAAATTATTCTGTTTCAGTGTCTGCCGTAGGATCCTATTCTCTTCCAGAAGTTCCACAATCTTGGCCTCCATCTCCTGAGTGCCGGAACACTCCAGCGTGAAGGCGCTCGCCATCTCCACCGACGCGGGAGAAGGCTGGGAATAAAATAAAACAATACATTGTGGAATGAAAAATAATAATATATTTATTGTAACTGCAGACAGTTGGTAGAATTTCACGCTAAATTTTTGGATAATATATCAAAAATTAAACAAGGTTATTGGATTGAATTCTACTTTTATTTATATACCGTGGAACGGGGCTACTTGAACATTGATGTGTTGCTTGAGCCCAGTACAAAAAAAATTAAATCTGTATTAGGTCTACAATAATGAACGTATCGACATGATTCATTGTTTCCCTGACAGGTGACACTTATTGTCACGATACTTTGATCGATACCACAATCTAAATATATTTTTTGTACTTGGCTCAAGTAACACATCAATGTTCAAGTAGCCCCGTTCTACGGTATATATGAAAAATGTGACGCATTTCGTCTTATTAAGACATTATTAAACACTCTATAAGTGTTTGATGTCTTAATAAGATGAAAAGCGTCATATATTATCATATTTATGTAAATAAAAGTAGTAATCAATCCAATAACCTTGTTTAATTTTGGATATATTACCCAATAACAAAAAAAGAATAATACACAGTAAGACCTCTTTAATCAGAACCCCTGCTAATCCGAACATATCCGTAATCCGAACGCCCACTCATCCCTACCGTGCTTCTTAAAAACGGAAATCAGTGCTACCACCAAACATCGCACCAGTTGCCAGGTTTTTACTTTGAATAAATCTCGACTAAATTAAATATTTGATTTCTTTAAAAAAAATATAAATAAACATTTAAAATTTTGCAACACATATTTGTTTTATTTGATAAAAATACCCCACAGATGCTCTGTACCGTAATTCAAATGCTTCACTAGTCTGAACAGAGGATAAATTTTCGGCATTCGGATTATAGAGGTCCTGCTGTATTCGAAATAAAAATACATTTCAGAAACTGCTAAACTCATACGTACTTTGACAACCATTTTCTAATTTCATTCACTCATTTCTACAGTGTTCCAAGTAAGATACAAATGTGATTGTTTTATATGTATAAAATATTGTATGATTTATACATTTTACCAGAATATCATTAATGAGTACACTGATGCATAAAACAACAAATGAGTGTTCAATGAGATAAGATAAACTATGATTAATATCGGTAAAGCTATTGTGTATTGTTTATCATCCATTACGCAACAGACAATTGAATTTTTTTTATTAAAATATTAATTTTCTGTATTCACTTTTGAAATACATAAAAGATAGAGATTGATATTGTAAAACCATAGTTATTTATGTCCATACAATATCAGGAAATAATACTTATAATTTGTACAAAAATACTATCGGCATTTGTGTTTTTAGGCCGTATGAAATAACAAAGTAAAGGTGGTAATTTTTAAGACCGGCGGCTGATGCTTTCATTTAGGAAAGAATTTGCACGTTTATGAATGAATTAACATAATTTGGCGGAGAACGTTCATTTATGACTAGAGCTGTTCCTAACACAGAGTTGAGATAATAAACATAGATTTATTATATATGGTATATCTTTATAGACAGTGATGTGCTGCTAAGCTTTTAACCGACTCGCACCTTGGTGAAAACTAGAGATGAATATCTACTCTTATTATTTAGGGTTTTGCACTGGATATTCGATAATTGTTCGTATTTGGTATATTCAGGGTAGTTATGCATTGACTTGAAAACATGAACCGTAATCATAACGAATGTATTCTTCACTATTCCTGTGTACGTCATTAGTTATAACATTTTTTTATTAAAAAGGATAACCCGAAAAGCCTCTACTTTTAGAAGCTTGTCTGCAGGTAGGATAGTAAGGATAGAGAAGGTAAATATGAATAATACATCACTAACACCCAGACCAATGGAAAGTAAATAATTCTTGAATTTGTTTTGCGCTTGACGGGAATCTAACCCGCGACGCCAGTTTCACAATCGAGCGGCTACCCAAATACGTCACGGCGCCTGTTATACATCGTATTGTAGTGTACATACACTGTAGATAGATATATGCAAACAAAATAGTACCGTAGAACGGGGCTACTTGAACTTTGATGTGTTACTTGAGCGCAGTACAAAAAAAAATATTTAGACCTGTATTTGGTCAACAATAATGAATGTATCGACATGATTCATTGTTTCCCTGACAGGTGACACTTATTGTCACGATACATTCATTATTGTAGACCAAATACAGATTTAAATCTCTTTTTTGTACTGGGCTCAAGTAACAAATCAAAGTTCAAGTAGCCCCGTTCTATGGTACACAAAACGGCTGCAAGATGTTTAATTTATCAATGTTAAATAATTGTGATTGTGTTAAAATTCCATCTCGGAAATAGGATATTAAAAAAGAAATCGGTATTTTAACAAACAACTCTCCGAACCCAAATTATTTTGCGAACCCATCGCAGCACATCATTGCATATATGGTAGGCCTGGGAACTGGTAGCTGTAAAGCTATGGGTCGGTGATATTGTTATGCTGTTGATGGGGTTATTTGTAAGGCATCATTTGTCCTATGTGATGGCGGTTGAACCGATATGAGTTTAACTTAATGCAGGTCAAATTAGATTTAATTATTAAATAAAATTCATCTTACCTGATCCAAGTTAAAGCTACCATTAAATGATGTTAGTTCATTCTCCAAAATCCCTTGGTTGAGCACTGGCATATTATTTAGTGCAGCACAAAAATCCGATCCTTTAGAGCACTGCATTATCTTCGACTCCACCATTGCAGTTTCTATGCTATTCTGAGGTGAAGTGCTTCCCAGAATAATGAAGGAATCATCTCCCGATTGGCTATTGCGCGACATTGAGCAATTTTCAGACATTTTTTATAAACTATCGACAGAAGACAAAATTTCCAATTTTTTCTTTAATTGCGATGAATTATACCACACTTTTGCAAAAAAATAATAATAACTCCTAGCTTATTCAACAGGAAAACACGACATCATTCTTGATATAACTAGGAACTACGTTTCAAAACAATTTTCAAAGTATATTTTAACCGGCAAATTTTATATTGAGCACCAATATTATTAATTACGTATTGAACGTAAATGAATCATGACAATAAATAAGAATAAGAAATGACAAATGTCCGAATGAGACAAATTTTGACACCGACACCAAAGAGAACAGCTCCATAGACACCTATCAGTGCCTTCTACATATTCAGTTATTGTATTGGTGCGTTTGACAACATTCCATTAGGTGCACTCAGCCAACCGATTCTCAAAATACCTACCAATTTAATTTAGATTTAGCGTGCAACGTGTTCAGTTACGATTATTTTTAAATCAGTGTTACGTCATTTCTTATATTGCTGGGAAAAAATATGTTTTTAATATTTTAAGTCATTGATCGGAGTTGTAAATATTACAAAGTTTTTTGTAGTCAAAAATAAGCATTAGGAATAAAACATAGGTATCCACTTTGTGAAATCAGAATGGTAAGTACTAAAGCAACGTACATTTCTCAATTTTAAATTCTGAATTTGCAACAAAACTTAAATGATGACGCCATTTTATAAAAAAAATAACACTAGCAGTAGGAAATCATAATTTCATAACAAATCACTGCTATTATCGACATCCACCATTCGGTCCAGGTTCTCAAATCGTAATTTTTATTTTATTTAAAAATAAAAAAATAAATCCGTTTAGCTAAATAATTTTCCTGTTATTTCAATTTAACAAATTTACGAGGAGAGTGGGATTAGAAACAGAATCCAAGAAAGATCGAAAAAGAAAATTTGCGCGGGTTAGTTTTTCAAATTCGTTTGCCGATTTCGAATTCCAAATTCAGAATAGGTTTTTTCACTTTCGGGAGAAATATCAAAGTACATTATATTTTTTTCGGATATTCTAAGAATTTTTAGAAACATTGGAATTTCTTATATAATTTTTATTTACGAATCAGTTTATTGAAAATATGTATTTTAGCAGGTTTATAGAACATGCGTTTACACATGTTCTATAAACCTGCGTGCAAACGAAAAAAAAACGTGTGCGAGTACAAAGTTTTTATTTGAGTTTCGGAATACCGAATTCGGAAATGGAACGAATGTGCCAAAGGTTAAAATTATATAGGCGCTATAATCGTATTCTACACAATAAATAATCTGTGTTTAAAAATCAACCAAGAATCAATCCATTAATATTGATAGTCATTAAAATATAATAGCAGATAAAACCTCTGTTTCAGTATAAAATCAAGTGTATTTTTTAAAAAATATTTACATATATTTCTACATTTAACGAACCACAGTTTGTGAAACTCTGATTTGAATTATGAGTCCTATACGCAGTCCATATTATTAGAGACAGGTCAAAGAAAACTATCTACGGGTACAAAATGCAGACAGCTTATTGCAAAGCTGATTATTATTGAAGCATTTTCAACGCGAGTTAGTTGTGTCCGGTGTCGGTAAAGCTAATTGCATTATTTTTGTACATAATATAACATTCAATCCCCACGATCATTAAATTGATGACTGCAAATTTATATTTTTATTATTAATTCTGTTCATATTAGATTCCAACAGTACAACAATAATATTTGCAATGACTGACTCCATCACTGCGCTCTGAAGGATTATAATTAACAAGTTGGTGAAAAACATTTTACGGTAAGTGGCAAAATAATTAATTATTTTTTAAGCGACTTTCATTTAAGGAATCATATGGGTATGCATAGGAGCTTATGTTTTAATTTTCATTAATGGTGTTAAAATTTAAATAACATTTATATCCGAATTTATAAATTTATGTTGCTATTTGATTTTTTTAATAGACAATATATCATTTCAACTCTGATTAATTTTATAAAGGCGGAATGTTTTGTTCTGTACTCTAGATATTTGGATTTAGGAATGGAATGTATTTTGTGGGCTAAAAATGAGGTAATTGAAGGTGCTCAGGGTAAAGGATAAATAGAAATAAAATAAGTTTATTTTAAATAAAAAGAGGAAAAAAAGAATACTAGTAATACCTAATGCACTCGGGGCTACACACTCGCACTCGTTAAAGCTTCTGTTAATTAGTCAACCTACTATAAATGAGTGAGTCCATTGAGGTACTATTTTTGGGTACTTGGTAAAAAATAAATATAAAAATCCAAATGCCTGGTCTCAATTAAATTCATTTATAGGAGCTCTTTTAGAATAAAATTGTGTAAAATGGTAGGTATTTTTATATTTTATTCCGAGGCTGATTAGCGAGTATGATCGCGTTTCTATTGTTTTGGGATATTAGCTAGATTTCAAGATTTGGCTTGAATTTTTTACCATTTTGACAACTTTTTTATTCCACACGAAACGTAAAAAATGGGCAATATAAATTACAGTCTCGGTTTATTTTCGGCCCGATCTTTTAGTTCAGTCAAAAGAAGAATAGGAAATAAACTACCGATAGGACGTATAAAATTATTTACAGATGAGTAAAGGCCAGTGGCGGATTTCCATACAGGTGCAAAAGCGCGCTCTTCGAGCCTACGAAAGAAATAAATAAAATTAATCAATAAAATGATCCGTAAAATTCAGCTCTCAAAATAAAATGAAATTTATATTTGCTTAAAATTTGAGTGATAGGGGGTAGACGCTTCATCCCAAGTCAAGACACATATAATATTGAAATATGAGACACATATATATCTGATGTTTATATTAAATCCATATTTTCAAGACCTAGTACATGAACAGTATTGTACTTGGGAGACTACTTTTCAATATCATGATCGTACCTATTTCAAATATAGTATTTGGTACTATAAGTATTGTACAATAAATAAAAATTATGCGGGATGGTACTAACGTCAAAAAAAAGTTATAAAGAAAACAAAAACATCATAATATGGAAAATAACCGAAAACTTTTAACACAGCCTAAATTAATTGAATCACAAACATTAGGTATCTACAGTATACTTGAAAATATAATAAAAACAAAAATTAATTAAGAGGTTAACTTAGAAACTTAGAAAAAGTAACAAAAATAAAATGAGAGTTAAATAATAAAATAAATGAGACTGAATAGGGTTAAACGTAATATTTAAACCAAGAAAACATAGCAAAAAGCCATATTAAACAAAATTAAGGCAATAAGCGTGTTAAAAATATGATAAACAATATTAAAATAATAAAACATTGATATAATTTTTTTTTCTCTTCCAATTCACTAAAAATATATAAGTAATGTCTCAAAGAACAAGCTGCATCTGTAGATGAGAAAATCAGAAAAATTATAAACGTGTCATTTCATTCGCTGTTGATAACACGCGTTTCAAATAATAATGGACTAAAATAAATATTACATATGCAAAAGCATTATTATTTATTAATAATTCAACTGAAGCTATCAATTTTAATTGTCTGTTTTTGCGTTTTATTTCAATGTTTTTTCGTAATGTGAGTTTCTAAAGATTGATTATCAAACTTTTGGTGTAAACAATAAGCTCGAAATTGAAAAATATTCTCAATTATGCGCTTTATAAATACATATTATCTCGCATATGATAAAGAATTCGGAAATGTTTGTTTTATTAAAAACTGTGTATTTTTTGTTCATATCTGTAACTGAATTATGTATTACGAAAACGTTACTAGTTCACCTATTGGAATTTTACAGGAAAGCGAAAAATGTTTCTCCTGTAAATAATAATATTTTTTCTTGGATATCCATCGTATACTATCCTGTAAAAGAAAAAAGGGCCAGACGAGAAATGCCCACATGTTCACGACCGTTGCGATTACAATTCTATAGAAGTGTAATTATTGTTAGATCTGTGCAATATTTTTAGATCTAGGTACTATGCAAGTAGGTAGGTTAACTTATTTCGTAAACCATTTGAAAATTTAGCTGAACAAAACGAAGCGCCGTCTTGCAAATATAGATTGTTTCAGTTTTTACCATACGCGCTCTGGGTATAATTGTGTATAAATGGCTGCATAAATTCCTGAATAACGACTATACACAACTATAATAAAAATGCTCATAAATGATGGCATAAAAAAATCTACCAAAAAATTAACGTTTTTCATGAATATCAGCAAAAGTCGGTCAAAAAAAGTACTTATTACACATTTGGAATTCGGAAATATCTTAAATATGTAAATTGTTTTTAGATAAATATTATTTTCATTGTTTGGGATTCCTGTCAATTTCTAGATCGGGACTACGGGAGACGAACAAAAAAAATCATTATTGTTTTTTGTCTGTACGAAGTTTTAAAGTAGATAAAATACATGAAGAATAATCTAAATCTCAAATACAATAAAAAAATCACATCTTAGTAAAAAAAATATACTGTTAAGTTGAAATGTAAACCTAGGTGTCTAATATTAGAAAAAGTTGTAAGTTTTAAACATTCGTTCTATGTTCAGATCGACTGTGATGCTGTTAGGTGGATTCAACAGCCACAACTCCTTAGAAACTGAAGGAGGTATAAAGACACGCATTTGACTCTCAAATATTTCGTATTTTGGACATGTATCTTTATGCCTCTCACGTACAGATATTAGATCATTTACCGATTTATTTAAATGGATCCACAGAAAGTTCGGATCAAGTTTAGATAAAACTCACATTAATTTTGTTTGCTCCACTTTTAGTCTTGCGACAATCTTTTTGGTAATGACCTTTGATTATGATATGTATTTAAAAAAAAAAAGATCTCATTACAATCTGTATGTCGTATTAAATAAGTCAAATATATTTCTGTAGTTTGATAACAACGAATTATATTCAAATGAAATTCATTTAAAAGTATTCATAAAAAAAGTTTTTTGTTAATGGGGGAATTTGTAAGTCTGGATATTTTACGACACGTAATTGGTCGGTCTAGGTGAGGCACACTATTTAGCATTCACCATTGTACCTACCCATGATTAAACATCCATATTTTTTTTTTACCCTTTGTGTCTCTTTTGTAAAAAAAAGTTACGGTGTTTGCTTGCAAAGATAGGACACAAAAAAAATTGTATGATTATTTATCAACCCTTACTGTATAGAGTGCGAAATGTCAAATCACACCAGCATTTTTTTTTCTTCACCTAATCAAAAGTTTCATGACATAAAAAGCTTTTTATTAGATTAAAAAGATTGCATAGGTATGGAGCATATATTATGTTTAGTCAAAGGAAATTTAAGTATTTAGCAATGAAGCTCTTTAATATACTACGGTCATTCATAAAATTAATAATTATTTTTATTATTTTCTTGAAACATTTATTTCTTAACTATGTGCATACACACATATATAAACATTCATTTGAAAATTAATAAACATAATTAACATTTTTTGTAGAGACCCACCAAAAGCCACCTTATGTGTCTTGTCGGTGGAGTTCTTTAAATAATGCAACTATTAATAATAGGATAATGGAGGTGGGTGGGTACACGTCATTCGGCCACGTTATCAACAGTTGCATAACTCATGATAAACAAATAACAGATAATTTATGAAACAAGTATTGGAACCCAATAAGAACATATTAATGTAAATAAAATTGTAAATACAAATATATGTGATGAAATCAATTATTATAACACTTATATTGGTGTATAGATTTGCATAATTTGTTTAGGAAAATATTACTAATTTCTCTCTTTTTCCAAGACCCATGCAGTAACTGGCATTGAAAATTTCTTTAAGAGTATCACATCCTTATACAATCATTATTGGTATTTATATTGGTATTTATATTGGTATTTATATGGGGCGTGCATTCCATATAGGTAGAAAAGCAGTGCATATCCTAACTTACCCGCGTGACATATAAAATTCAACCAGTACCTACTCTACCTTACTAAGTAGTACCAGCTTACCTTACTACCTACCAATTCTGCCTACCCTAATTAATTCCCTGTACACGCCACTGCTCACCAGTACCATATTTCAAATGCATCATCTTCTTTCTTTCTGTGGTGCAAAGGGTACACAATCTGCACTATATGGTGGGAACGTTGAAAATATGGAAGTTCTCACAAGTCTGATTTTTCCATAGTCAATCATACATATCAAGTTTAATCATGGCATCGTTGGTCATGATTTTTTAATGTGTATAAACTTATAAGCTCTTCTCTTTCTTATTTCTCTGTTACATCTTCCTTGATTACTGATTATTGCAGGTAGATGAGCTTGTGGGTGGTTTCCAGTTCATTTATGATTTACCAGTTCTTGTAGCCTTTTTGGACATGTCGATTACCATTCATCTGGTCATTTGAAATATATACGAGTATCACAATAAATTCATCCTAAAAACCAAATGTAGAATCACGATGCTGTTTTTTGATTTATAAAAAATATCACGATTTGCTTGTGTGACCCTCTTCTTGCGATATGGTACTATATTACAATCTAAAAATATCTTGTTTTGTCTGTCTCATTATTAAATCCGTCTGTTAAATTAATATACACATTAAGATAATATAATGACATAATAATTATAGGGTTCAGAAGAATATTCTAATTTTGTTACATTACTTTTTTAAGAAAAATAATTATTTAGTCTGGTGACTTCGGTCAATTTTATTTTTATTTTTTCCTTCCTACTTTATATCTTTTTATAAGGCTTACATCAGCCAGGGCTCAAAAGGAAAATTGAAAAAACATGGAGCGGTTTATAATACCCTAATATTAATCACTTTTTACAAAATATATATCCGCAAGAATTTCATAAACCAAACCATTATTCCAGTTATTATTATTTAAAATGACTGATAAATTCATAGGTTAGGAGTCGTAATAATCTGCGGGTATGTATGAGGAGATGCATGAAGAGGCGAAGAATGTTTGCAAAGACAGAGTGGCGTGGCGTTCTATTCTCTCTGCGTACCCGCGCGGGGAAGCGGGGTGATGGTTAGTTAGTTAGTTAGTTAGATATATTCATTTATATTTAACAAAAGGGGTTATTCATCTATTAAAACACCTAAATACAAATAAAGAATAATACGGTGTTTGAAAATGATGTAAAATACATCGAAACACGTGTCACAGTACATTTTAAGAAATAGTGGTATTTACTATGTAAAACTTAAATTAAAAATGCATTTTATTTTATTACAAAATGACTGCCGAATCAATTTATGAAACAAATAAAAAAATTAATAGCTTGATACTTATTGTTATGAGAAGTATTGTTTATATATATTTTTTCATTTATAGATTTTATGACATAAATAAAATAAACACATCGGTAGGTATGTACATAGTATATGAGAGTATGTTATAAAATAATATATCTTAATTTTTTAAACAGAAAAATAAGTTAAAAACAGCAATTAAAAAAATGGTAAATAAAACAATACAGTAAAAACAGGAAAATAAGTAACCAAACAAGAAAAACAGTAGAAAAAAAATAAAGGGAAACAATGAAAACCCAAGGAAATTAAAGAATAGATGCTTAATGAGAATGAGTAAAAAAAAATTGTAAATCTATTTGGGTTTAGAGTCAAAGTTCATACTTTATTCCAGAATATTTGGGATTATAAGGTTATCTAGTATATGGACACATAGTCAAGAGGATTTACTTACACAATTTTTTAGTATCACTAAAAAGACTGGAATCTTAACTAATAAAAACAAGGAATTCATTAGAGACCATAATTCAATATTTTACGTATGTATGTATATATGTATATGTAGTTATATGTAACTGTTCACATAAACATTCCGATCAGGTACCAGTCCAGGGTAATATTGAATAAATATTAGAGTAAAAAAATCAATTATATTTATTTGACCCCCCCCTGGGAATCGAACCCGGGACCTCCAGAACGGTAGCCGAGCGTGCTGACCATTACACTACGGAGACGGACTAAAATATATATATATAAATATATATATATATATATATATATATATATATATATATATATATATATATATATATATATATATATATATATATATATATATATCAATATTTTTTCCTTTATAAACCAGAGTTGTAAAAACCGTCCGGTCATATTTAAATTGAATAAATAAAAAATAAAAACATTTTGTGCATGTATTGCTATTTATAATATCATTTAGCAAAGAATATGAAGTAAAGTATGTTTAGAAATATTTCATAATTAACTTTTTGAATATCAAATAAGGAATTACAAAAATAAAATTTTTGTTTTTGTTATTACAGATTCCACTCGACATTGTGCACACATTGTATGGATAATTTATCTTAATTTGAGAGCATGGCAAATCCAGAACCAACTCCTGCAACCGGTCTCAAAAGCATAACTGTAAGTAGATTTAATTTAATGATTAAAATACTGTGCTACGACAGTATGAAATACAGTCAAATCGTATTTTATTCCATTTTAAAGAGATACACTTTAAATGCACACTGCACACTATTTGCTTCATTTTAAGTGTCGGGTTGTGGTCCCGTGGTTAGTGTCCCGGACTCTTGCATCAGAGTTTCTCGGTTCGAACCCACTCTACCACAATTTGGTACCTATTTCTAATAATGAGCCGGTTAGTCTCACAGAAATATTTTGAAATTGAAGGAATTTTGTAAATAATGAAAACAAAAATATTTCTCTATTTTTAAAAAAAAAATTGAAGTAAAAATCGGTTTAAAAATGCGTGTTATTCTCTCACCGATCTCACCGATTTATTGTTAATGGGAGTGATCTTTGTTTGTATTCTGTATATCTTTATGATAGTGTAGGGTAATTCAATTCCTCAAATATGGAAAATTTCATTTTTACCTTGCAAAATTACATTAACTTCTGTTTTCGAGAATCTCTAGCGTCCTTTCACTGCTCTAAACTGCAATCTCTTTTTAGTTTTTTTCATTATCTTTATTAGAAAATGATACATTGTTTACCATTTCAACAATGTGCACATTAATTTCATTATCATTTAATACAGACCCCAGTTACATTGAGAGCCTTATGTGCCACTGACTTAGAATAAGAATTAATATACAGTGAAACCTCTCATAGCGAGCACTAGCATCAACAAAAAATATGAAATAGTTGATCATTTAGCAAGCGACATTTCACATGACGAGTTACAGAGATTGTGCGAGTCCCTTTTTCACGACATTCACTAATGAGCTGGGAATTCCGCGCCAGTCAAAATAAAAAATGTTTCGCTTAACACTCGTTTGGCTTTACAAGTAAGATTCTGGAACAAATTATGCTCATTATAAGAGGTTCCACTGTAGTCCAATTGCTTGCAGTTGAGCAGCACTATTGTAAACTGTGCACTTAGAGTTCGGCTTAGACTTTTATATTCTTTGATAAGTTAACTATTGTTTTTAATTATTTTAATTTTCAATTCATAATATAAAACCACAAAATATTTAAAAAAAATAGAATTCTAAATAAAATATTAAAAAAAGATTTATTATTAATTTTTATATAAGTTTACCCTGTGTAGATTTTGTTCTATCATATTATTCATAAGAAGAATAGTTTTATCTGCGACACAGTAGTGCTGCTATCAAGTGGACTATTCATTTAACATTTGTACCAACACGCTATTAATAGTATTAACACATCGTGTAACGGTACTCTGTACTAATGATGATATCATATATCTAATATGTATTGTGTGCTACTAGCCTCACATCATCAGAAATAGTGGTTTTTTATTATTTGTGCTTCATTTCTTGAACGCCTTCCAGCTCGACTTTATTTCTTGGACCCGTATGGCTGTCATGGAAACTGCGGAGACTCTTGCGAGCTATCAGATTGGTCAGTTTGTGCTAAAACAGACGGACAAAGTTTTGTGGCTTATCGAGAAAACTTCTCAATGGTCTCTGCCTCCACCAGCAAGTGAGTTGCAATCTTTTTGTATAACTACATAATTAAATTTATCAAAAAAAATTTTTTTTACTTGACCTGATAAACTTGTAATCCCGAACACTCAATTAATGCATGCCCGTTTGATTATTATATTTTTTATATACTTTTATCATATAATTATCTCGAAATTATTTTTATACACCTTTGTGTATATGTATTGATGTATTTTTTTAAAATTATTTTCTAGAGAGAGAAGATAAAACGCTGGTTATGTCCGAACTAACTCGACCACTGCCTTGGATACTTTTTTTACCGACCCTTTTAATCATCCGATTGCTTCGTGAAAGTATTTCATTAGCTGCACTTTTTTTGGGAAAGGGACCAGTAAGACCTTCTGAAATTGTATGTATAACAATCGTTATGAACTCTATAGTTTTACCATTTATTCAAAAACGTCGAATGTATTGTTGATAACACCGTTCATAAAAGAATACCAGCAGATAAGTCGTGGTTAAAGGTTATACATTAAAATCTAAACAATGCTTACTAACCCATTTGGTTGCTTAAAAATTATTTTCCAAAACACTATATTATGAGTAGATTCAACAATATGTTCATCACTTTATTATATGTATATATTTGTGTGCTGAAAAAAAACATGAAATGTCCTACATTTATATAAAAATATATATATATATATATATATATATATATATATATATATATATATATATATATATATATATATATATATATATATATATATATATATATATATATATATATATATATATATATATATATATATATATTTAGGTGAGAATTGCATTTATTATTTACCTTGCTTATTATGTACAAGGTTTATAGATCATTAAGTGGATATTTATTTCTTCTAACTTAATTTTTTTTATTTTAATATGTGTTGGGAACAGGAGGGATATTCTATTGTGGACCAATCAAGAACTTCTCAGTATTTGCTCATTGCTAGGAGAAAACCAAAAACTCCTCAGGAGAAGCCGGACTGTTGACTGTCGTCAGCAGTCCTTCCGTTCCACTAGACGAGGGTTTGGCATTTTGTGTCCTAGCTTAGTTTATGAAAGCAATGTCCTTTACTATTTTTATAATGTATGACACTATAATAAAAATTGTTGTCTCGGCGGGATATTAAGAAAATATGGAAAACCTTATAAGTTAATTTTGAAAGATAAAAAGTAATGTGTCAGTTAAGTCAATTCAAGTCAACACTGCATTTATATGATGCAGTTCCTTATGCACCATCGGGTGCGGTTAAGGGTTTGAAGAAGAAGTAAGTCCATTAGATTATCATATGCATTACATTTAATAAATTTCATTCCTAGTGGAAAGATTTTTTTAAAAAAAGTAATAACCCGCAAAGCCTCTATTTTTATTGGCTTGTTTTCAGATAGAATAGAAGGTATAGGTAATGTAGATGTGAGAAGTACAGCATAAATCGTAATAAACATTTTTCTCTTTATACAAGTGTTTCAAACAAATATAATTGATCAAAACTCACATACAAAATATTATGAAATCATTTTTACTTATATGTTTATTAAATCATTTTAACCAGAATTGATTTTGAATAGTTATTACCCTAACTTAATACAATGGGACTAAATAGGTTCAATAATATAATGGAAGTATCGGTATACACAACTGAAATGATTACATTTCTGTAAAAATATGAAAACATATCTGTGTTGTTTTCTTTTTAAGATTAAAAAGGCACCTTTTATTTATTTCTTCTTTTTGGTTTTAACATGTGTCACATAAGGTTATCAATTGTGAGTTGCTTTATTCATTGCTTTGCACAAGTCCGTATTTTATAAAGCATATGTGTATTATATTGAATAATTTATACTACCCGTCCCACATATTTTGCCTGGAATGGAGTGTGAATAAGAAAATTACTTAGAAAAATTCTTCAGTAACTATGACATCCAGATCACATTGCAAATAAATATATCCAGTAAAATTTTAATCAGTCAAAGTGTCCTTAAATTATGCACCATTTATCTATTTTATGCACTTATAACCTCAGGTTATAAGTGCATAAAATAGAATTAATCTTTCAGGTGAGATTTATACAGAACACTCGGAGATCTCTTCGTGCAATAAAATATCATGGCATGAGAAATATCAGAATGAAGGCTCAAACTAAATCTGCAGAGGATGAACATGGTGGATTCAACACCTGGATAAATTTAATTTATGTCAAAATACAAGAAGTGTTGTGCTATAAAGTTGTGCGTTACTCTAATGGAAAACAAATAAAACCAATACGCAGAAACTCCGGGGAACCAGTAATGGTAATAATATACACATATGCTTGCACAGATCTCAATACCTGTGAAAAATTGTCATATAAACACAGACTTAAAAAACGTATCATTTTAAGTTTCTCTCTTTTAATTCCAGTAGAATCTCTTTTACATGATGTTTACGTAAAGGCATCAACCATATTATTGGATATTGAACAAAAAAGAACATAGCACTCTACCTTTCTATAATATGGGGTACTGTACATGTGTTTTTCACTTAACAATAAAAAAACTTCCTGTAACTTTAAATAACATAAAGTTGCACAATATAGTATTTTCTTCTAGGTTGCAAATGCCTTTTCTAGAAATCAATCAGAATTATTGAGTGAATTGTATGATTACACTTTGTTTTATTCTTAAATGTTCCATATGATCGGTTTAGGTATGTTTAGGTAGAATGGTAATTTAGAACATTTTACTAGTTCTGTTTATCTCCACACTGGATAGTTGGTTGAACTATATTTTTTTAAAGAAATGGAAGTCACTTTATTTTTTATCTTACTTTTAATGTGAATGTTTCAACAGGTCGTAAGTTGGGCAGTTGTTAAACAGGCAGGTTGTTGAGTGAGGAAAACTTGTACAGTTTCACATTTAACACTGCAAAACTTTGCAATGATTTATTAGATATATGTCATTATTGTTATGGACTTCTTGAAATGTATTATATTAACTGCTTCCTTAATTTATGGTTTGTATCAAATGTTGGACTGTTTAAGTCTTATGAATTAATTTTATCTTATTTTACAAGGTGTCCCAAGAAACGGCAAATACTCCTCGCAAAAAGCGGCCATTTAACGAAACAAAGGTAGATGCCGATGATTCATTTGATGCTGACAGTGCACTTAAAGAACTAACCACAAAAATAGATCTCCTTACAGATTCTGATAGCGATGATACTGAGTTTTCTGTGAGTGTTCAATTTTGTCTTTTTACTTTACTCTTCAATATTTTTGACTGTGACTGATTTGTGGCCATTATTAGCATTGTTAAGTCATCAATGATTTGTACATTGATAAGTTTTTTTCATTTACAGCTCAAGGATTTATCTAATGATGTAGATACATCAGAATCATCAACCGCAAGTGAGGATGAAGATGTAGATATGGACACCGAGAAACAAGAGCCCGAAGGTCAACAAATCCAAAGTAATATTGAGAAATTTGAAGATTCAAAGAAACTAATCAATAAGGAAAAAGAAAATGTTCCAGAAACAGATCAAGTAAAACAATCATCATTATCAAATGGATTGCCAGATTTGGAAATGAAAGAAGAAGAAAACCAAGATATTAACGCTTCTTTTGTTGAGTCCGAAAAGTCTTTACTAACAACAGAATCAACATCCAATGGAAAAAACGAAATTTCTCCCAAACAAACTAAGAAGTCAGAAAAAATTTCCCCAAAATCAGGTAAAAACTACATCATCAGATTTTACATGTTTTATATTCTTATATAAGTAAGTTATTAAACTTGAAATTGAATTGCACTAATCTTTACTTTGCATCATATAACACAATGCATTTATTTTTTGTAGTACCTATGAATAGTAGTAACATGACGAAACCACGAAGATCTAAATTTACATACAGGTCTTATCAGCCCATGAAATTCAAAGGTGACTTTACTCTCGGCAATATTACTTATCATGCTTTAAAAAAGAGAATGTCGCACTACTTTGTGATAACAATAAATGTGACAGTAAAAACAAACTCCGCCATCTTCATTTTAATAATAATGAGTTTTTTTTTTCATTACACATAGTAAATTCATATTATTCTCTGGGAAAGTCATTCTTAACTAAATAGATATGAATCTAATGATGCTAATGATTAAAAACAAGAAGTTTATATTTTAATTTGGGAGAAAGCCTAATTGTTTTGTTTTATTTGGATTTCGCCAATTGGACATGGACAGTTTTGTTTTGTACTTGAACATTTGTGCCTGTTCATTAATAAACAGGGTTGAGCTAAGATAAACACTAATACAAAAGCTGTTTTTTTTTTCAAATTGACTGATGTATCGCCAATAACAAAGCCATTGGAAGACGAGTTTGAATGTCTATGAATGTAAACTAGATAAGGAATATATTATTAACCTTATCAATAGTGTAAGGGGGCTTGGGCACTACCCGGAATTGACTGTTCGGCAGTCCAATTGAAAAATAAAAGCGACTATGACAGTTAAGTGTGATCAAATTTACGCGCAACATGTTCACGCACCGATCTGAAGAAAGATGGACAAAAGCACAAGCCAATTCAAGCCAATCATCGTTTTATCACGCTAACTTACGTTCACAACATTATATTATCGAGTATGTATGAGAGACAAGTAAACATGTCCCTGAAGTTAAAGATGTTACTTATTTGTAACCCTTATCCACAAGCAATGGTGCATAGGGCATTGCATCATAAAGTTGCAATGTTACCTTGAACGTACTGAAGATGGCCATGTGTGTTTTTTAGCATCACAAATAATGTTTCATAAACTTTATTTGAGGGTTTTGCACGTCTTGTTAGAATATTATCTTTATTTTCAACATTTTACTATTATTTTTGTATTCAAAATGATTCCATAATATTCTAATAACTCATGTTTATGGGCTCTCGATTTTTGCAAAAAAATGAAATGGATTAAAAACGAGGATATATAAAGAAATTCCAAAAGTCAACAATTTTGAAAATGACTAAATACCATGTTTTTTCAGAGGTTCCGTTGGTAGAAAATGTCTCAATGAGAATAAAGAGATTCCACTCTCACCTTTCCTTTCTTTAAACATAATTATTGCATAAATTGCATGGGTTTTGTTATTAAAAAGAGTGGCTTGAAAATGCTTATTAAAACCCCATTAATCCATTAAAGATATTGACACAATATTTTGCCTGTATTTTTTTTTTCACTAGTGACAAAACATCACCGGGTTTTCTATCATGCTTTATTTATTTTTTTAAATTATTAATAGCAATATATCGAAGTGCTCTTTCATTATATCTATTTCAGCAGCCCAGAGACCAAAAAGTTCTAGTCCTAATTCGAACGAAGCATCTCCAATAGAAGCAGGACAAGAAAGTGCACACAGGTCAGCTGGAAAAAGTCCTTGAACTTTGAAAACATTAACATCCATTAGTGTAAGATTTTTCTTCATATTTTACTTAATAATACTTTATAATAATTAAGGAACTCATTACGGATTATTACTTATAATCAGGGCTCAAAATGGAAAATTGAATGAACTGAAAAATACAGTGAAACCTCTATCTATCGTTCCTCGAATAATCGTTTTCCCGGATGTGTCGTTTATTTCTTCTATCCCGACTTTTCATACTAAACTAAACCGCATCAATCATTTCTCTATCACCATTTACCGCATTTATCGTTCGAATTAAGCTGCATATTTGATACATTTTGTCTGTTTTTTTTTTTAACATTATTTCCATTTTATTCTTTACATTCAACGGCAATGTATGGGATAGAAACTATCGAAAGTTTGTGTAACCGATAGCAGGAGAGGTCGATATTGATGAAAAGGAGCCGCTGCCTGTACCTGCATTTCCAGAAGCCTCCACTCTCTTTGAAAGAAAACTTTCCACAACACACATTCAATAACCGATGCTGAAAAAATACAGTTTGCAAAGCCAAAAATATACTATTGACTTACGAAAATAAAACAGTTAAAAAACAAAAGTATTTTTAAAAATTTTATTCAGGTTTGTATTTTTTTTTAATAAATACATTTGCATCTGAAACATGTATTCTTCATAGAATTTTAGCCTGCGAATGGTTATGCAGATTGGGAGGATGGTATCTTTACTCGGTCGTATCTATTTGCGTATTGACCTCTTAATCCCGCATTCATTGTTTTCCCGCATTAATAGTTTATTTTAATAGGTCCCTTTAAAAACGATAGATAGAGGTTTCACTGTATTCTACAAACCAGCGCAGTTTAAATTACTATATTAAGGACAGTTTTAAAATATTTAATATTTATAATATGTGAATGAAGTCAAGTGCAGTACAGAAGGAAGAAGAAGCATCAATATACATTATTATATGTCCACGATATATTTATAGCCTACCGTTACTGCTATGGTATTGTTAGGTGTGGGATAGTTAGACACTACAGTATGTACTATTTTGATTCTTATCACTAAGCTGCAATTTGGAAGTATGTACATATTTCATGTATTCCAGTTACACTAGTAATAATAGGTTTTACCTGGTCCATTTTGAGCCCTTTTAAAATACAGCAAAATCTCAATTGTCTAATGTATAAAGGAGAATGAAAGCACAAAATTTTAATTGAAAAAACTGGAAAAGTCTAAAATAAACCTGAAATGATGAAGTTCAATAGCTACTTAGGTTTGAAATCCAGTTTAATTTGAGAGAGTTGCATATTTTTTTAGAAAATTGTGATGATTATCCAGATGAGAGATTCTGTTGTAATTAAAATTGATTATCTATATTAAGTACTTAGTTATGTAATCATTATTTTCATGTCATTTTTGGTATCTTATTTTTATTGATAGTTTAAATATAATTTCAATTACTTGTACAAATATAGAGCACATGTAATAAATGTGCATTATTCATTAGTAGACATTAAGGTTGAACTGTTTAATTTGAATTTTTAATGATTTTTTTTATAAATTTGCTATTTTTTGTATATTATTTCATTGCAGTGATTCCTTCATAAGAAATGGGTGTTTTTTTCAAAAGGAAATCTGTATAAAATACATGTCAGTAATGCATGCCTTGAATATTGAAAAACTAAGGAATATGGAAAGGAATATATTGTATTTAGTTTATAACAAAGTTCCAAAGATGACTATATGAGCCAAGCTTATATATTTATAATCTCGTGTTATTTTTAATCATGTCTAGTAAAAAAGCATTATAAAATTAGGGAAAATATGTTTTTTTCCAACCAATAAATAAGATTTTTGTTCTGGATACTAAAACAATATCAAAATGGTTATAAATCCTGTATCTCATAGGGAATTATACTTATTAAATACTAAAACTTTAATTCTGCTTAAAAATGTATTTTTGTACTTATGGCATGGCAATTAAATCATATTTCCTTCGGTTACTTTTTTTATTCTACTCTTCTGTAGATAATTCTGTAGTTATTAAAAAATGGATGAGATACTTTTAATAAGTTTGAATGTGTGTCTAAAGATTTAAACTAAGGGTATAATAGTAGCTTTAAAATGCTTTTTATTGTAAGAGGTGGATAGAGATTATTTTAACTTTTAGTGATGTAATTGCTTTTAAACAATGAATCTAACTATACAGGACTATAGAGTATGATACATAAATTAAATTGGACTTATCTATTACTTACTGTTATTTTATTTGGTTGAAAGTAATTTTTAATTTAGATACATAAGTAGCTTTACTGTCAAATAAAAAAATGTTCTCATCAACTTAATTACAACATTTAATTTTTATTTCTATTATAATGTTTATCATAAATACCCCGTCACAATCATTCTTTGTATTTGCAGTATAAATTGCTTCGACATTAGGTAATTTCTGTCATTTTTATTTTTCACTTTTGTATGTTGGAATAAAATAAATGTTTTATATTTCAATAACTGTGTTTTTTTTTATAAAAACTGATTCACGCGATTTATACTGGTGCAATAATTGATTACCCTTGACTAAAGTACATAACCATTGTCTGTTCCCTCTAAAAGTTAAGTTGGCAGAAAAACAGGGTAGCGATAACTGCGAGGTATGTGTTTGTGGAGAGGATGAGATTTTTTTAAGTAGTCCTAGGAATATCAGATTGTGCATACTCTACATACAAAGATTTTTTAAAGATTATCTTTGCATTTATAAAAACAATAATTTCATTTGTCGTTTCCATTTGCAATATTAGAAAATAGCATTTTATATATAAGTTAAGAACATACTGCCTTAATGAAAGTATGCGTGTTTTTAGAGAGTTGGTACTGATGGCATTGAAACAAATGCAAAATACATTTGGTTCCTGCCAGTTTCTATACCATACGAGATTATTCATGGAAGCAAAGGAATTTTTCAAATTACCGTTTTCAAGTAAAACATAATTTTTTAATATTATGTTATTTATTTTGTTTTAAGGTTTTTGGTAAAAAATATTTTTAGTTTTTATGATTTTTAGAATTTAATTTTAATGTATCATTTAAAAAAAATATGAGTAAATACCCACATCTGCACCGCTCTCACTATCTCAAAAGAAACAATACTTTTGGCATAGATGTTTTCATTGTGGATTATTAAAAAAATATATATTAATAACGTCTTTTCAAAGGTGGTACTAATGTACCTTGCTGATTTTTAAAAATAAAATAGCATTCATCTAAAAAAAACATTTGACACTCAAGTAACGTAAGGAACGAAAACGTCAAAAATAATGCCTTTATGCTTCATAAAAAAAGTTAATGAAGAAAAAAAATATTTCGCATGTTTCCGCCCGGGATCGAACCGGGGGCCTTGTGCGTGTGAAGCACACGTGATAACCGCTACACTACGGAAACAGATGACTTCTTCTTCGAAATGTTTGTACTTAAACTGTACACAATTGATATGAAGAAATATTTTTTAATTTAATATATTTATATGTATATTCTTTAGTTACTATCCCATATCTTATTGCCTTTCGTTTTTATGCCATATACGTAGAAAATAACCATTACCGGAGTGAATAAAATAATTACAATAATAATATCTTGACGTTAGATAAAAAGCAAAAACAATTTCAGTAGAAAAATATAGGTGTACCTTTTCATTTATTTTCAAATGGAAGTAAATAATCAGTACCTTTTGATGTATTTCACCACAATTTCATAATATTCGTAAAAGTTGTTTGATCAGTGAAGCTCGATTGCAAAAAGCGACAATAGCGTGCAGCGGCGAACGCCGGAGTTAATCAGTCTGTCTCTCAGCAACGAGGAGTAAACGTCGCCGGTGTCGAGGGGGTGAGAACGTTTGGTCTGAAGCGTTTTCACGTATAATTTTCCAGAGAGGCCGAACTAAAGCCTCTCGAAATGGATCCCGAAGCGTTCCTGGATGTGGCCAACCAGGTCATCAAACTCAAAATGTTCCCTTATTTCGACATAGCGCATTCGTTGCTGTGCGCCCTTGCGGTCAGGGAAGATCTCGGAGCCGGTAAGTGACAAATAACCCATGCAATTATGGAAGATTTTCTGTGATTTCCCAGAATAATATAACATCTTAGTTCTCAATTATAATATGTAAACATTTTCGCATATTTTCTTCGATGCTGGTTGATAATTGTCATCTTACTAAATACACTTTATTAGTTATCGGCTCAGTGATCTGTTAAATGACACTATCGTTTCTCTTTTATTTAGCATTCTCCAAGGTTAATTGTACTAGTTAGATTGCACAGCTCTAGTTAGATTGCAATAACTGAATCGTAAATACGGTTGAAATAATAAAGCAATGCCAGTGAAAGGTAACGCCGAATCCAATCGGATTCCAGCTGGTCATCTAATCGATCCTTCATACGTGCCCACAATTTTATGTATGGTTTATGCATATTACACATATATTTATCATGTTTTTAGTTGGTTTATGTTGTTATTGGTGTAACATTTGTATGTAAATTGCATCATTTCAATTCCCGCCCAGAAAGATTAAATAATACCGGAACGAGAGGCAAGATTTCTTTTTACCTAAATTCGCGCTATTTTCTCGTACTTTTCATATTGAATTTGTCTTAAAATTCTAGTAATTTTGACGTTTTTGTCACTCCAATGTCCGGGAAACGTGGTATAGATATTTTCTATGCATAACACGATGTACGCACGTGTATAATATACATTGGCTGGGATATTTTTGTCCCCGTTAGCTTCCCGGTGGCAGTATGGAGTGTGGTCCCGGTATCTCGGGCTATTTTGCTCTGACATTCGCAGGACCGCATGGGTTCTCGTAAAAATATACTGCCCATATTACAATTATTATTAAATAAATAAATTATTCTCCAAAGTTCACGACCCTTAATTACGAAGCATAAAAATCAACACAAACACGAGTGTTCTTGTTTACTTCATAATTTTTGTGTTAATATAATATACGCTTTAAATTTTAATTTGTAATGTGTATGTTAATTTTTACTGAATAAAATAAAATTTTATCGAATTGAAACGTTGATAAAACTTTGAACAATAGAATCAACGTAGGATTTTTTTTACTACTTAATTAGATACACATTTAACGCTTTCGCAAATAATTAAGAAACCACTGTGTTTAGAGGTTTAAACAGATACACACTTATAAAAAAGTGGGCACAAGTACTAAAAGTGTATCATATTCATAATGAGCGCATGCAACCATTTCAATTTAATATCCTCCACTATCCACGCTCAGTCGATATCGCCTTAAGTGTTTCACGGGAAAAAAATCCACAGCATAATTAGTGCTATAATCTATACAAATCAGGTGAACTCCACTACTGAAGTAACTTCAAAATGTGTTAATTTTTTATGAAATACATTTTTTTATTGATAAGACGATTTATATATATTTTTTTTAATATTGAGCTCTTATAAACAAATATATGCAAAACGAATCGCGATGAAAATCAGATAAATGCCAATAATTTTAGAATTCACATGTTGCTTGGCAAAAATACTGCATATCGATTTAAATAACTGAAAAGTTTGCGATAAAAAATTTGAACCGATTAAAATAAAAATAAAACGGATATTTTATTCATATTAAAAATAAAAGTTTGTAAACCAACCCTGTTCTTTGTACATCTATCTACTTTCAACCCTATTTTTAAATTTTTCTTCGAACATAAATAATGTTATAAATAAATGTAGGTGCGTAATGTGCAATATCCACTGACATAATTTATCTATGAACTTCTATAAAAAATATACCCGTATAATTTTTTTTATACGGGTCTCGTGTAAAGTGCATCCACACATTACATGAGAAAATGATTTGAAGCAGATCCTAATAAAGATATCTCAATAGGTACAGCGGTATTCGGTTTTCTTATCGGCGTAATCGTACGGGAAGCAAAGATAAGAAATTTAACCCATGCTCAGTTACCTGCGTATTCTATTTTGTGCGTTCTAGAAATGTGCTCATATAAAAAAGAATTATATCACGCCGAAACGGGCTCGTCCGGGATTTGAACCCGGGACCTCTCGCACCCGAAGCGAGAATCATACCCCTAGACCAACGAGCCGACGGGGCTTGTTATCAGAATTACACTATATAGATATAAGCTATGTCCTTTATATGAATATGAAATTTTTAATAAAACGTCTAATCTAGGCACCTATACGATTATTCATTTTTAAATCCTCTTAAAATAAAAGAGAAAAATGATATTTCATACATAGTATTGATTACATGAAATTAATAATACATCCACGATGTCCTCTGGCATTGGTACACGTAATGCAAAGTTTGTTGCAATAAGTACTAACTATATATTTACCTTTTTGTATGTAGGCATAGTAGGTAATTACCTAAAAGAGAAATATTTATCAGAAATCAAACTAGATTTATGAATAAAACAATAATTTAAACAATATTTAAGTATTTATCAGAAATCAAACTAGATATATTTACTATTTTTGATATATCTGATTATTTAGTGATTATTATTAATTACTACACACTTTCTGTTCATTTTGTGTTACACATTTACCTACAGTCGAATCTGGTTATAAGAGTCCAAGGGACCGGCACATTTTTCTCTTATAAAAGGTCTCTTATCCATGCTTTCTTTTGCAGAGGAATAATACATATGATGGAGCTATAATTAAGTCAGTCTCTTATATTCAGATTTAACTATATATTTTTTTCCTTACACACACACAACTAATGTCAATAATTTTGCATTAGCTGTGGGTGTACGTAAATGTCTACATTTTTTTGTATGTAGTGAAATATCTACAGCAGGACCTCTATAATTCGAATGCCAAAAATTTATCCTCTATTTAGACTAGTGAAGTGTTCGGATTACAGTACGGAGAATCTGCAGGGTATTTTTTATCTAATAACACAAATGTGTATTGTGAAATTTTAAATATATTTATCAACTTTTTAAAAGAAATCAAATATTTTAGGTGGTTGCGATTAGAATTAATGACAAGTAAAAAGCTTTGTCTCGCAGTTTACGTAAAAGCATCTTCTCTGGCACAGGAATATTAACTTGGTCAGCATATTCTAGGCATGTATTTAAGGCAGACACCGCGCTTGAATGGGGAATACTTGGTACTGCTTCAGCGTCAAACATTTCTTCACTATCGCCGTCTTATTCGTTTTGTTATTTGCCTTATTTATTATTTTATCGTTATTTCTGTTCTTTAAGAAGCGCGGGAGAGATGAGTGGGTGTTTGGATTACAGAGGCGTTCGGTTTAGCTGGGGTTCTGATTGTAGAGGTCCTGCTGTATTTGGATCATCTTCAGACCATGTGTGACGTGGAATAATAATTTGACAAAAGTGTATTAATGATTCCAGGGGCTCAGGCTTTCTCCCGCAAGCACCCCTTATCATGCTGGCTGTCCACAATGCTTATCAACTTCTCGGGAGCCATGGTGGCAAACGGGCTTCTTGGAGAGCCCATTCTGGCGCCCCTAAAGAACACCCCTCAACTCATGGTCGCAACGCTTATGTGGTATGATTACAGATAAATGATTCTAACGTTTATGGTTCAGAGATAAAACTCAATATGTAGAGAACGGTGACCAGATCTCAATTCACCATTTAAAATGTTAACCATTTTTTGCTATTTATAAAAATTAATACTTTTTTTGTTATTCATACACTAAAAAAATGGAAAGATATAAAATATCAGACCATAGAGAATCCGAGGGTAATCATCAGTATGAATTGCACCCTTCATGGTCACTTTTTAGTGCGAGTTTATACATTTGCTCTTTGAAACATGGAGTGCAATATTTTAAAAAAAAACTGTCTTTTTCAAATAAATAAAAGTAAACAAAATCTCCATTTTAATATGAAAAATTACTTTGTATTTCATTTGTGAATTTACTCAGCAAACAAAAAAAAAATTTATTAGAAATATGGATTGAAAAATCTTTTTTTAGACAATGAGTTTTGACGATTTGTGGATCAAATTTATGATTTCCTTGTCCAAAAATAATATCGTATTATTAACTGCAATTTTTCTATCAATTCCAGGTATATAGTATTTTACACTCCGTTTGACATAGGATACAAAGTTGGCAAATTCCTCCCTGTGAAGGTGGTCGCATCTGCTATGAAAGAGATCTATAGGGCCAAGAAGGTGTACGACGGAGTGACGCATGCAGCCAAGCTGTACCCCAACGCATACATTATCATGATCATCATCGGTACCATGAAAGGCAATGGAGCTGGCTTTGTCAAGCTTCTTGAGAGGCTCATCCGAGGTGCTTGGACCCCTACCGCCATGGAGTTCATGCAGCCGAGCTTGTGAGTGGATCTTATTTCATGTATAAATGTAATTTAGCCCCTTACAGTCTATGTGTATAGTAAGAAAGTTCAAATAGACTATCAAACTACCGAAAAAAATGTACAGTGGAACCTCTCATAAAGAGTAATTCGCATAACGAGGGAAAAAAATGTGTAAAAGTTGCTCCCTTAATGAGTGATATTTCGTATAATGAGTTACAGAGAAAGGGCAAGTCCCCTTTCACGACATTCACTTGTGAGCCGGACTTCTGCCTCAGTAAAAATAAAAATGTTCGCTTAACTAGTAAGATTCTGGAACGAATTATGCTCGTTATAACAATTGGTACAAAAAAGTTTCACTACATTTATTTAATAGGACACCAAACCAAAATTATTATAAGTATATTAATTAGTATTTGAATTAGGTACTTACTCATTTTATTTGTCACTGTTTCGTATAATTTTATGAAACAGTGTTTTAAAAAAAAGTTGTTAGTTGATTTATCAAATCGGTATTAATTTATGTCTTTTATAATTGTGAAAAATCATTATAAATTTCTTAATAAGTGATTACATCAACATTTTTATTTTTTAAGGCAATCTATAATGTGAATATACTACTTTTTTCAGCTATACTAAGGCGTCGCTGGTTGGCTCCGTTATATTTGTACTCGACAAAAAGACTGATATCATATCTGCTCCACATGCCCTCGTCTACTTTGGCATTGTCATTTTCTTCGTCTACTTTAAGGTAATTTATGCTTATATAGTGTCACATTGTCAGGTAATTACTACTGTAAAGAAATTCTTTACTTCGCTATTAATACTAGCCCATTCATTAGGTGAACCTATCCTATCTTTGCATTATGCACATATTATAGAATATATTATTTGCATGAAGGTAAAACTCGTTACGTAGAAAATGACGGTTTATGTCTCGTTTCACCATTCAAAAAGTAAATAAGCTTATTTTCAAATTTTACAAATATATTTAATGAGTTCAAAATCAATTATGTCAAATCAGTACTTGGAAATGAATAAATAAAAATAAATAGCGCTCTATTTATTCACATAAATAATGTTTGTCCCATACCGCACTGAATAGAGCCCTTGAATGGTTGCAATTCATGTTCTATGCCCTGAAATTTTATATTCTCCCCTGTTAGAAAGATCATGGAATAGATTTCCAAAATCAGAGAAAATAAAAATAAAAATTCTGTGTAGTTAAAAAGTTATATATGTTTAAATTATAAAATGAGATTGTAGCCGAATTCTGTACATGTTGAGTTTTACCTACAAATCAATGATGTTATAATTTTAATGGTTAGCAAGCAAACTTGTTTGATAGAAAAAAAATAACATATAAATAAGATCATAAACATGCATTTACACTCTTGCGTCATGATAAAAAAATCTGCCTTTATTTAAATACAATAGTATAACGTAACTTGATGGCATATAAAGCTCTCCATTGATAATCATAGATTTTAATATTATTTTTAATTTAACAAAGTCAAGGCAAAAGCACATTTCATACATATTTCAATATGTATGCTAATTTATTTCATCTGAGGTATGATACACTACACACATTAGCATTTCTATTTGAAATGTGGTAGATGTGTTTGCTTTGTATTACCAATTGTGTAGTAACTACGTTTATACCAAACATTGGGTAGTCGAGGCTCATTTGAATTTGGAAGTAAACAGCGCATATACACATGTAAAGTTATAACATAGCTACGTGTTTCAGAGTTTCTTGGTTCGAACCCACTCTACCACAATTTGATACCTATTTCTAATTATGAGCCGCTTAGGCTTACAGAAATAGTATGAAATTGAAATATTTGTGTAAATAATAAAAAACAAAAATATTTCTCTTCTTTTTTTTAAAAAAGTATATTTCGGGTACTGATTTCATAATAATAATAATAATAAAACCCTTATCTGCACCCGAATGGTGCATAGGGCACTGCGTCATATAAACGCAGTGTTATCGTGATCGTTTTACTTATGAAGGAAAGGTGATCAGCCCTCCGCTTCAGGTACCAGTCCATGGTAATATTGAATAAATATTACAGTGAAAAAATCACTTATATTTATTTTTACCCCCCTTGGGAATCGAACCCGGGACCTCCAGAACGGTAGCCGAGCGTGCTGACCATTACACTACGGAGGCGGATATTACATTTTATTTAATAATAAAATGTAATAATAACAATTTAAAAAAATAAATACTCTTATGTTTTACCATTTTTATTTTGTCTGTTATTTAGTCTTAATGTTATTGTAATAAAAAAATGTGTCAAAATTAAGTAGTGTGTTATATGAACAAATTTTGTCATCTTTGAGTGTGCATAAGGACTGATAGTATACAGTACTTGGTGAGTATTTGCTTGGTTCATAGTATTTGATTGTGTTATTGCTTTATTTTCAGCTGTCATCCATCTTGTTGGGAATCCACGATCCCTTCATTCCGTTTGAGAACTTGTCTTGCGCCCTGTTCTTTGGCGGGATCTGGGACTCCCTCGCCAAGCTCATGGGCCGAGGGCAGCCCAAGGAAGAAGCTAAGGATGCCAAAAAAACTAACTAAACTACTTCAGGTACATACCTTTTCTATGATATGAAAAATTTTATTGCCATAAATGTAAATAATATTTTTCTAACCCTTATCAGCACCCAATGGTTCATAGGGCACTGCATCGTATCGACGCAGTGTTATCTCGATCGTTACTTACTTGAAGGCAAAAGGTGATCACTCCTGCGCTTCAAGGACCAGTCCGAGTAATATATAAAAAATATTAGAGTAAAAATCACTAATATTTGTTTTTACCCCTCCCTGGGGAATCGAACCCGGGACCGCCAGAACGATAGCTAAACACGCTAACCATTACACTACAGAGGCGGACAATTATGTACTAGTCAAGTGTATTACTCTGTAACATATCGCTCACTCCTTTCAAGAACGTCATAAATCAAAATTCGTCAATTTTCAGTTGTGCATGTTTTCGGAATGCCCAGAAAATGTACTATATCCCAGCAAAAGAGGCATATTTTTAACTTAATATTTACCCGCTACAGGGCAGAAAGTGTTATTTTTGCATTTCGAAGAAAAGGTATTGTTTAATTATTTTTTTGAATAAAGTAAATATTTTTCAAATGGAGAAAAAACCATCACGTTTTACTTAAAAAGATCTGTTGCACAGTAAAAAGTTCAGTAAGTTGCTTGATATTTATTTTTAACACATTGTATTATATTTTTAAACTTTAAAAACGTTCTCCTGAGAAATCAAGTTTTTTGATTTATGACGTTCTTGAAAGGAGTGAGCGATATGTGGAAGTGTATTTACAGATTATGCCCCGCTGTAGCAGTCAGCTAATTTATTTTTGTCAATTTATCAATGAGCAGACATGTTAATTTTAGTTTAAATTTTTACAGAAGTAGTCTTAATGTTCATTACTATTTTAACAATTTCTTGTGTGTGTCCAAGATTTAAAAAAAAGTGGATTTATCCCCTGAGGGATTATTGCCAACATGATTATAAATGTTATCTCATTACCGGTCGTAAGCTCTGTAAAAGCCCAAAAACTTTAATGTTCCCGTCGCCTAAGTTGTTCCGTTTCTGTGATACATCTATAATAAATTTTCATTACTATGCTGTTTAAGAAAAAAGCCAAATAAAAATAAAAAGCTAAATGTTGGCATTGAATCGCCTTAAGAACTACACCAATACAATTTATTATTTTTTACCTTGCTTATAATGTTTATCTAATTCTATTTTTACAAGATTCTCTTTCTGCATAAATATATCATTTTGTTCTGATGTGGTTAAAAAACTCTTAATAGTTTATTTTTAATTATCTGCTGAAATATTATTCATTTTTGTGTATCATCAACAGTATATAAACAAGTAAAAATTTTATTTATTGATTAGGCGTTTAATTTGTAGAACTCCATTTTAATTCATGTATTCATTTTAAATCAAACACAGATTTTTTGAGTCTACTAAATTGTATTTTATTAACAAAAACACATAAAAAATTATATTGTGACAATTGTTTCGCCTTGTTAGGGCATTATCAAACGAATGTGAAGATCAAATGGACTACGGTCCTTATGGCGAAACAATTGTCACAATATAATTTTTTATGTGTTTTTGTTAATAAAATACAACTTAGTAGACTCAAAAAATCTGTGTTTGATTTAAAATTAATACATAAAGTAAAATTTTCTCATTAATTGATTCGGTCACTTTGTGGTAAAAATCTATGCATTTTTAATTAAAATTTTACTTGGTAAACCGCGTCATTTTCAAACATTTCTTTGAAAATGATTCGGAATGCACCGAAACACATGTCACAATACATTTTTAGAAATAGTGGCATTTTCCAAGTAAAACTTAAATTAAAAAAGTCAATTTTTTTCAATTGAAAATTAATCCAAATAAATCACCAATCTTTTTTAAATTCATATAATATGTGCACCATATTTTTTAAATATTCTTTGTAACTTTTACACCCACTGTTTAAAAACAGAAATGAACAAAATATGACATTGATAATATGGATTTTTAAAATTTATTTTACAGTTCACGCTGCGCTTAAGGATCGATCCAAATAATAGCACTTGGATACAATGTAGAACCAAAACAAACACATTTTACTGCATACTTTTAGCAGCAGCCTGAACGTGAAGGAAACGTTGCGTTTCCAAAAACTTAAATCAGCAAATTATTATTGCAGCGACCAAAATATTTTTACCTAGGAAAGCTAGTCAGTTAAGCAAGTTTTCATTATTTTTGTTTTTATTTTGTTTTGTCACAAATTTTAAGTATTATTTATTTTGTTTTATTACTCTATGTTAGGTCTATAATTTTATAGTATGATGTATTATGGAATGACAAATTTTTATCATGTTACCAAATGAGTAATTTTTATTCATATTTACCAAAGTGAAAATTTTATTTGTGTATAACAATTTGAGATTTTCTTACTTTATTATAATGCATATCTTGCCTCTGTGTTGCAAAAGAGACAGACTCTATGGAAGGCAATATTTCCTAAATAAAAAATAGATTATATAAAAAAGTCATATATGACACGCGTCATACATTCTTATCGTGTGTGACATTTGATATGTACAGGAATATGTACAGATGAATATGTATTTTAGATCCCACCAATTTTCACATTTATATAAAAGATCATAAAAATATATAAACTACGATAATGGAATTGATTTATGTGTGAATCATTTTGAATTCACATACGCTAAAAATATTTGCAATTGAACTCAGTGGGTGCAGTTCAATTTCGACTCATTTTTACGTTTTATTTTGCATTTTACATACATTTGTTTCTATTATGCAATCGATTTTGCCTCAGTAATCAGAAGTAAAGAAACGAGTTTAAGAGATTTTAAAACTTTTACTAGACATTTCTACATTCTTTTCAAGAAATTGTCAGGATTTTCGGAGTAGTGTATTTTAATTTATAACCTTAGAATAACTTTTTTATTATCAAAAAATATAATAATGTTAAAGTGTTAAGTTATCCTGCATGTAAATAAATAATTCAATTTGTGTGAGACTCTTTGACTTGTGTGTTTGAAATTTTATTTATAAATCACAAACATGTCAAAAATAGAATAAGAACTCAAATAAATGACTGGTATTACGAAGTGGTGTTTTATTATTTGTGTATTTAAAATTTGTAAAAGTCAACCAAAAATATAGAAAACTACACCTTGTTGTAGATTTTTGTTAGAACTAATGTTATGTTGCTCATAATATCAATGATTTTTCACTAAATAATGTTTTTCATTGTTGTTTTTTCTTCATATGGTTTGAAAATAATATATATCCATGAATGAAAGGCAGTTGACAATATTGTAAGGAACTTATAGCAGAAACAAATTGAAAGAATCACGCTTTATTCTGCTTAAATACCCCGAACTGACAGATACCTAAACTAAAAAAACTGTACATAATAAAATCTAATCAACGGTCAAAGTAACACTGCTTCAAACTAATGCAGAGATCTAAAGTCCACTCAGTGTGTTTGAGGTTCAGAGAAGGAAGAAAAAATATATTAGCTGACCACTGCACTATGGAGGCAGTGACAGATGACAAGTTTCACATAAACATATAATTGTAATATTGTCTAATATATTGATCCCCAACCTCTGGGCAGCGAACCACTGCCGTTCCTTAGATCAAATGATACCGGCCTGCCCAAGGCCCCGCTTAAAAATCAAAATTACATAGATAAAGATAAAACACTCCCAATACAAAATTTAATAATTATCTTTAAAAATAATTAATCAGCTGAAAATTCCCCTTCACGCCAAGTTACCAAGGACACGGTACCATCGAAGTAAAAAATACTAGGTACATAATTAATCAGCTGAATATTAAAGGAGAATTCGCAGAATTCAATTTTAGAACGCGGCTGACCACACAAGAGGTCAGTCATGTCTCCGCGCACGTTTAAAAAATATAAACGAGTGTATTTGATTTTTTTTAAATACATATAAAAAAAATACTTTTACTCATTACCTTTCAATAACTCTTTTCTCTTCAAAACCATACATTTATTTCAAAGAAAAACTTATTTCTTCAATACAAAAACGGTATTTTAAGAGAAAAATTCAATGATGTCAAATGTTACCTGGGTTTAAAGCAAATTAAGTTGCGATATAAATAGACTACTGGGTCTTAAATCAAAACATTCTAAAATATAAACAATCAATATCTCCCCTCAGTGGGCGGAGGTAAAATTATTAAACTTTGACGGGTCCGGAACAACAAAAAGGTTGGGGACCACTGGCTTAAAACAATGCCAAATATTGACCTCATCCATGCTCGCATATAGTTATAAATACTTAAAAAAAGCGTATGGTTTTTTGTGTTTAACTTTAAAACGTTTTTGAACTATTCTCGTGGTATATAATAAAATAACAACTATATAGTATTTTCCACATATGTATATTTTATTTGACCAGTGGCTGGGTTTAACATAAAATGAAATTTTATTAAATCATATTTAAAACCCTTACCATAATTCTAATTACAATACACTACTTAAATTCACTTAATTTAAATTTGTTTTCTCGAAGAAAAAAAATATAAAATCATAGTATTCAACCCCTGCCTTTTTGTGTATATAACATTAGGATTTTGTCTAATCTTCCACCGGTCTGATGATGGCGGTAATGACGAATCCAGGTCAGTGGTCAAATTAAACATATGTATGTGGAAAAATCTAGTTGTTATTTTATTGCATTATACATACATATAAAATACAGTTCCACCAAGAAATGTCATTATAGAACTTTAATATTTTTATGGTATTTTCAAAGATCTAAACAAAATGGGTATAGTTAATTGGTTTTTAAAAAAACAAAAGTTAAGAAGCACGTTCAAAGGAAACAAACGAGAAAATATAACTATTAACTAAACAAATATATTTCCACAAAGTATTTTTCAGATCATTCATTTTGGATATCTGACTGGGTTCTATTTTATTATTAACATAATATTTATACACATATAAATATATATATATATATATATATATATATATATATATATATATATATATATATATATATATATATATATATATATATATATATTTATATATATATGTGTGTGTGTTGAACCCTTATCCGCACCCCAATGGTGCATAGGGCACTGTGTCATATAAACGCAGTGTTATCTTGATCGTTTACACATGAAGGAAAGGGATCAACCCTCCGCTTCAGGTACCAGTCCATGGTAATATTGAATAAATATTACAGTGAAAAAATCACTTATATTTTACCCCCCTTGGGAATCGAACCCGGGACCTCCAGAACGGTAGCCGAGCGTGCTGGAGGCGGACAATATATAAATATACAGAAGCCACAGTCGTTTAATGCAACAATAACTACAACTTTACGATAAGCAAATGAAAATGAAATGTTTTCTTGTTAGTAAGTGATTGCATTTTCAATTCATTTTACAACTTCCTTCTAGGAAACACTATTATATCTTAATATAACTAATCGTTAAACAAATATCTTTTCATAAAGTTATTAAGTTTTATTGAGTATGTAGTATTCGACTTTCGATTAGGTATGCATGTTTTGTAGATTCAGTATGCCATATGCAGGGTCAGGGCCAGCTGTAACTCGGGGCTCTATACTCATTCCAGGGTCATTATTATTACATTACCATGTCTTAGTACCACCTACTAATGGATGCCATATTCTAGTAGCGAACAGATCACCAAGTTAAAATAATTAAATGCCGAATCTGTTCAATACCGTAACTTTTTTTGTAAACTTTGATTTCTTTTATGGCCACACCATTTTAAGTGTGTCAAAATACTTGTTCACAAATCTGGATTATCTCCAATTAAAGGATTTTTTTTTCATATTATTTTTTGACATCTCATCAAAGATGAAGAAAATATGGAAGTCAGGGCATTTACGGGGCTGACGACCGTCATAGGCTGGTTTAAGTGATCACTTTACACACGTGTAACATTCATCAATTCTACTTATTATGAACCTCGGCACGCTCGGCTACCGTTCTGTAGGTCCCGGGTTCGATTCCCAAGGGGGGTAAAATAAATATAAGTGATTTTTTCACTGTCATACTTATTCAATATTACCCTGGACTAATAATATATATATATATATATATATATATATATATATATATATATATATATATATATATATATATATATATATATATATATATATATATATATATATATATATATATATTATTTTATTTTTTTTAAATATATTACTAGTATGTAAGTAAAGGGTTTATCGCAAAATAAACATTCATATAAAAGTACGTTATAACATGTGCCTACAATAAATAAATCCATAAAAAGATTATGATTTCGAAATTTTACGGAATCTTGGAAATAATAATCAACCGTAAAATCTTACAATGCACCATGAAACACTTCAATAATAAAAACTAATTTAAACGTGTAATATTTGTATAGTATGTACGTTTAAAACATGCAATATGCATTGAATCATAGGCGTGCATTCTATATAGGCATAAAAGCAGTGCCTTCCCTGGATTAATCGCGTTCCATATAGAAACACGACCACTGCCTACTATGCCCTGTCGTTACCCAACCATACTACCTACCCTGATTAAAAACTGTGCACGCCACTGCATCAAATGATGACGTATTTCCGCTTTATTCAATAACCTTCTCCATCCATAGATTTTCATAATTTTTTAAATTTCAATTTCTATGTTTATTACTGAAAAACCCTTCTTTCTGAATTTTCAACCCCCGCACCATCTTTAAAATTTAAAAGGATTTAAAAAGAAAAACACTCCTCTTTTTTGTTAGTGGTGGAAAAACATTGAGAAAAATACGATCACTTAGATATTTTATTTGGGAAAAAATAATTTGAACAAAATAAATTATGTTAATTATACACCCGTTTGATGACTTTGGCCGCGAGTGTTTTAATTATTTTTCGAAAACACTTTTTTTGCAGTTTCAAAATGTAGTTAGAAAAACTTAGCATGATCAGGTATGTCAAATACTTGAAAACGGTCAGGTTAGGAATTGAAATAATCGGCGGGTATGTATGAGGAGATGCGTGAACGTGGAATGGGCGAAGAATTTTTGCAAAGACAGAGAGGTGTGGTATTCTATTCTCTCTGCCTACCTAAGTTAGTTAATCTTAATAATATTCAGGTAAGAAATATTCGATAATTCCTTCTTTTCTGCCTTTGAAATGAATTCGAAGCTAAAGGTAAAAATACACTTAAACATCAATCGATCAAACGGGTAGAAATACCTTTCCCGTCCTTAGTTTGATAATCCCACGTCCCAAAATGAGAATGTAACTTCTGTATAAATTTAGTAAATTCATTTTTTTAAATTACCTAACGTCCAAGTGACTCTGAAATCTAGCTACGGCTTATGCAACACCGTTTATCATGTCCCTACTCACGCTTCAACTTTATAAGTTTCATAGCCTATGCCTACTCGTGAGTGGATTTACTCTTTATGTTTAAAGTTACTATAATTTCATGTAATTCATGAGTGAAAATTCTAGGCAAAAACACTCGCTGGTAAATTCATTCAAAAGCTCGTCGAGCTTTATTCAAGTATCGCGGCGCGGCGCCCGAGAAAAGTTAAGACTCCCACTCCTGCCCGTCCGGCGCTCCCATTGGCCTGCCGGGAAACTCGGCGCCGATCGATTCTGGCGCGAGTCCTCCGCGCACAAACTGCGCGATCCACGCTCCGGCGCGACGTGTTTAGTGCGCTTCCGTTCGCTCTGTCAATGAAGCATGGGAGAGAAATATGTCGTCGCTCTTGACGTCGGGACGTCGACGATTATATGTCACGTTTTCAACTCGCGCGCCGAGCCAGTCGGGAAAGCCACCGGCACCGTGAGTACTTTATTTAACACATCATTTCATCTTACAATATAACATTCCTCTTTGACAGCTGCGCGAATCTCCTTGATACATCTCTCCAACTCGAAGGACGAGACCCGATTATTCTCAATTGTGTATGAACAATCCATTTGTTATACGATTTGCGCGGAATTTATTTCAAGGCGCATGCACGTGACTAGTGCAATCTTTAATTCGTTAAATTATTTGCAATACAGCTTATTGTGTTGTAATAATAAACGTTTCAATACTACCATATTGACCAATTACTCGTGATTCATACTCTGCATAATAACATTCGTGATGAAAAAAATTCAATTAAAAAATATTAATACCTACAATCCTGTAAATAAAAATGATTTTATATATGAAATGTTAAAATCAAACACTGATTTTTAGAGTCAAGTTAATCGTATTTTATTGTTGAAAACACATAAAAATAAAATTTGTGATTATTGTTTCGCCTTGTTGTGGCATTTTTAAACGAATGCATTGGTTTGAAAATGTCATAACAAGGCGAAACAACTGTCACAAATGTTATTTTTATGTGTTACAATAAAATACAATTTAGTAGACTCTAAAAATCAGTGTTTGATTTTAACATTTAATATTTAAATTAAAATGGAATTCTACAAATGAATCGCTAAATCTATGAACAACAAAATTGTAGTACCCATTTGAATCTGGAGATAGGGGAAAAATGAGTCATTGACTATAATCCTTATTGAAAATACGATTTTTTATTTTCCCTTCCCAAAATCGTAGCCTTCTATTCAATATTATTTGTTGATACATTTTGCTGTTGAGTATGAAAAATAAACTAAAAATTAATTAAACATATTAAAAATAAGTTTTATTTACGAATGAGACAAGTATGGGAACACAATTTATTGACAAAATTATTTAATTTTATCGTAATTACATACTTCGTGTATTTGTACTCATCAAGACAGGTTCCGAATTCGATTCCTAATAATATCAAGATTATTCAACTTTGAGACTTTGAGCCAAAAACGACAATCGTTCAATATTTTTCGATTTCACTTTTAGGTTCTTGTCTATTACACACATATGTAGAATGGATATATATATATATATATATATATATATATATATATATATATATATATATATATATATATATATATATATATATATATATATATATATATATATATATATATATATATATATATATATATATATATATATATATATTATATTTTTTTAAATATATGGTATGTCCCTTAAAATCACAGATGAAAATATGCTACATATTATATATTAACAAATATTTTTCGTTTTTATCTCCTGTATGAAACTTGTTTTGAAATATATGTGTAGTTTTTGTCCCACAGTTTTTAATTATAATGATTTTATTTATTTATACCAATTACGTTTCGTTAATTTATTTAATGAGCGCGTTATATTTTCTTGTACAAACTACAACATAATAGTGATAGTTTTCAATAATTTGGTTGTTTATTGGCGATATTCTGTCATTATGTTGAGAATATAATCCAACTATGTAAGAAATGCACTTGGGGCCCGGAAATTGACCGTTACTTCCCAAATTTCACACCCATCAAATTATTATACATATATGCGGTAAAATATATATATTTAAAATAAAATTGTTGCCGTCTTTGATGCTCTATTTTGGCTTCGATTCCCAGGGGAGTCAAAATAAATATACTTGATTTTTCATTGTAATATTTTTTTAAATTTCACCTATATATATTTAACGACCAAAATAACAATACTTCTATACGGCGCAATGTCGTATGCACCATTGGGAGCAGATGAGGGTTAGAAGAATTTCGGAAGACCTAGACTAGTGGTCGGCAACCTACGACATTTTGAATTACCCACCAAGAAAATATTATTTATTCATTGAAAATAACAATAATTACGAACGTAAGGCATATGAATAAGTAGCGATGTTTTTTGTATCCCTTAATAATTTTAACTTTAGGTAATTTTTACACGGTTATCATCGAACGTGAAGTGAATATTGTAATTTTTAAAGAACCTTTATCGACTTATCAAATGAAATTTTCAAAATTGTAATTTTTCCTAGTCTCTCAAAAGGTTGCCGACCACTGACCTAGACCCTTGGATCCGTGCCAGAAGGGATCTAATGCAATGTGCTTGAAATTCTTTTGGAGAATGGAAAAGTCGAGTTGCAAAACTCTTTTTTGGGGCCTCCGAAATTCTTAATCCATCACTGTGTAATATAAACACATATTCGTTCAAATAAAATATATTATAATGCGTCGCGTTTATAGTCATCGGACATTGCTCTGTAGTGAAAATATGAAAGGTCAAAATATAATATGTTTCATTAATTTTTTTATGATGTTGAATTAGCGTATTACTGTCCACAGGTCAAACTACACTTTCCTGAACCAGGTCACGTAGAGATACTTCCTGATGAGTTATGGGATACCATCCTGTTAGCCCTGAGGAGTGCTATTAAAGGTAAAAAAAAAAATTGTGGAGGTCCTCACCAAAAGTTACATTTCTAATATTTCACAAAAAATCATTTAAATGCAAATCTATTATGCTTACTGTATTCTATCGAGATATTAATTAAAGTTGCGAAAAAACGTGACCAATCCTGTGTTAAACCAATAGAAATCATTAAATCGCACCAAAATGTAACAATTTTACAAGCTAGAATTCCTGATTACTAAAAATCATTTTCAATGGAAATGTAACGTTTTGGTGAGGAAATCCACAATTGAGTTTTTTCCAAACTATTTGTATGCTTTTGAATTGAAATAATGGTTAAATATATAATAATCTACATATTATAATCGTCAACCAGCTTCTACTCTAAAACTCTATATAGATTACATTAAATGGTTGAGTAATATATCCAAAACAAAACAAGGTTTGTTGGATTGAATTCTACATTTATTTATGTATATGTTAATACGTGACGCGTTTCGTCTTCTTAGGACATTATCAAACAAGAGTGTTTGATAATGTCCTAAGAAGACGAAACGCGTCACGTATTAACATATACATAAATAAATGTAGAATTTTATTTTGGATATACTTATTACCCAACAATTCAATATGGAATTCTACCAACTGTCTGCAGTTACAATAAATAGATTACATTACTTTTTTGACATCCTAACATAGATGAAGAAGAATATTGAAGTCTGGGCATTTACAGGGCTTACGACCGTTATAGACTTGGTTAAATGATCACTTTAAACTCATGTTAATAACATTTTGAGTGTGTCCAAATACTTTTTTGAGTTATTTTTCATATTATTATTATTATTACTCCTATAATTGGAGATAATCCAGATTTGTGACCAATCCACATTTGTGTGTGAGGCCTATGACTGTCGTAAGCCCTGTAAATAATGCCGAGACTCACATGTTTTTCTTCAGATGAAGAAAAACATGTGAGTCTATAGTCATATATTGAGATGTCAAAAATTATGTTATAAAGAACTCAACTTGATTGGAGATAATCCAGATTTGTGACCAAGTATTTAGACACACTCAAAATGTTGTCATATAAATTGGTTAACAAACTATTTTCTCAGATATTTCTGATAACTCTTTAATTCCTAATGATAAACTTATGAAATTAGATCAAAAAATATATATGAATAAATGCCATAAGATCCCGTAAATCAAAATTGATCAACGTTCTTCTTTAAAAATCCATTATCTTTATTTTTAAAGTTAATACTGTAAACATAAAATGATATTTACAACATTTTGAGTGTGTCCAAATACTTGTTCACAAAATCTGGATTATCTCCAATTACAGGAGTTATTTTCATATTATTTTTTGACATCTCATCAAAGATGAAGAAGAATATGGAAGTCTGGGCATTTACGGGGCTGACGACCGTCATAGGCTGGTTTAAGTGATCACTTTACACGCGTGTAACATTCACCAATTCTACCCATTATTGACAACCACACTACTCAAATTCTTGGAAGTTCTATATATATGAGCCAATTTAGAAACCTTGTTCTTGAATCACTAGAACTCCACTAGAGACATCTATTGGTGAGATAAATAATATGCCATAAATTCCCGTAAATCAAAATTGATCAACGTTCTTCTTTTAAAAATCCATTATCTTTATTTTTATTGTTAATACTGTTAACACAAAATGATATATTTTGTTAATAGAAATTTATACACCACTTGAGTTTAAGGATCGAAGAAAATTTCTGCAAAATAATAGGTCGAAAAAAAATACAATTTGCAAGATCATGATTCGCCATTCCAGTTCAGTAGCCACCTTATTGAGCTAATTATAACTAGTTGTATCGTTTATACCTCTGCTAACACGCGTTTATCAATCTCAATTTATATAGGTCACTAGAAATATAGATTGACTCAATTAATGTACCGTTTACATGGCTCTATAAACACAAAAAGTCAACGTTGTGACGTCACTTTATCTACAAATTAATTAACTATTGCCGACAGAACTTAAATATTTTTGCTAACCTTTTTTTTAATTATGCAATTTTTTTGACATGTTTTTAATGAATATGGTATATCATTAGCACTTAAATAGTCATATCGCTCACTCCTTTCAAGAACGTCATAAATAAAATAAAAACTTGATTATTCAGGAGAACGTTTTTAAAGTTTGAAAATATAATACAATTTATAAAAAAATAAATATCAAGCCACTTATTGAAGTTTTTACTGTGCAACAGATCTTATTAGATTAAACCCGAATGTTTTTTCTCCATTTGAAAAATAACTAGTTTATTTAAAAAAATAAAAAAAATACCTTTTCTTCAAAATACAAAAACAACACTTTCTGCCCTGTAGCGGGTAAATATTAAGTTAAAAATATGCCGCTTTTGCTGGGATATATTACATTTTCTGGGCATTCCGAAAACATGCAAAACTGAAAATTGACGATTTTTTATTGATGACGTTCTTGAAAGGAGTGAGCGATATATGGTTTAATAAACAAAATAATAATAAATTATTAAGTTGTATATTTTAGGGTTATTTAAAAAAATACGGTTTCAGAATTTCGAGCATTAAATGTGTGATCGTCTAAAATTTCAATTTTATCCAATAAATTCACGATGGAAATATGTATGGTAGTCATTTGGCGTAAAATCGGATACAACATTGAGAGGGATTAGTACTATCCTATCAGGAGATAGGAATTCCTAAGTAAATATCTCCTAACTTAATGGGCAACTTCTTCATAGGTAAAAACATAAGTTTTAAAAATTAAAAACATAAATTTTAAAAACATAAAGTGTAAAAATTAAAAACATAAATTTTACATAGTAAATAGTACATAGTAAAAACCTATAATATTATTTGATACTGGTTTTTACTGTTAATCCATAAAATAGGCTTAATTACAAAAAATAAAATTACAATACCTGAATTAAAAACTGGTTTTACGATTTTTAGTATTTCTAAAAAATAAATACTAACATTATATGGGTATTTTGAACTGTACGACTTAAAAACAGAGATTATTATTTCCATTCCATTTATTGGATGTTGATCATCGTTTACTACCAGATGTTGTATGATGTAATGCTCAAAGTTGCCATTGCAAAAAAAATCGCAGCGCCAAAAAACGAAAATGAAAGTTATTAGCGAAAGAGGTTATTTATGGCTGTGGGCTATCTACTGGAAAAACAAGTTTGAATATCTATTTAGTTACCTACTTTTAACTATGAATATGTTGATGCTATAATAATACTTCTAGACTGAGATCCCCAAAAAGACTTCATAATAACCAAACTATAATAAAATGTTATCGAACTACTGTAAATTTGTTCGCCTCCGTGGTGTAATGGTTAACGTTTTTAGATACCGTGCTTACCCGAGTTCGATTCCCATGGGAGGGTGAAAATAAATACTTATATTACTGATTTTACACTCTTATATTATTTAATATTACCCTTGACTAGTCCCTGGGGCGCAGGAGTGATCACCTTGCCTTCATGTAAGTAGCGATCAAAATAACACTGTGTCAATGCGATGCAGTGCCCTATGCACCATTGGGTGCATATAAGGGTTAGAAGAAGAAGAAGAAGATACATTTTGCAACATTACAAACAATCTATGCGATTATTTTTATTCTTATTTATAAAAATGCGCGTTGTAAAACGCTATTCTATCACGTCCGCCTCATTTAATGATAATTTGACTTTTTCTGGTGCTTAAGTTAGATCACAGGAGCCCAGAATAAACGATTGTTTTCAAATAAACTTGCGATTTATCCAATACTGGGCCAAGTAATCTCACAATCTTGTTTAAAATTATTGCATTATGCATTCACAGGCGAGAATGTCTAGGTGGAGAATGTTCTTGTACTGTAATCTTTTTATGATCATTTTTTTTGCCAATGTGTTGTGTGTGTCCAAATACTTATCATAGTACAAATATCTGGATGATCCCCAATTAGGAGTTTTACGTCATTTTCAGCCATCTCAATATAGATGTTTATGTAAATAGGTAATATTCAAAATATTATCCAATAGAAAATATTATGCATAGTGTTATTTGATAATATTTCTATTAATTCAATTAAAAAGAATCGCTGTTAAATATTAATAATATTGTATTTTTTCCTCAAAAATACTTCAAGGATAAGTCGCTTTTACTTAATCCGTCATTTGTAAGTAGGTACAGTATAATCTCGATATAACAGACCTCTATTTAACGAACTTCGAACCTAACAGACAAAATTCTGTTCAAATGTAAAAAATTAAAGCGTCCCGTTAATATTGTGCCGGAGAAGAGTAGCACAGAAGATATTTTACAATAGCTAGAAGTAGATTAAGGTGACCTTGGATACAATGACAGAAAGTGAAACAGCAGATGAAGTCATGAACCTAAAAAATGAGAATGAAAGTTAAGATAGCGAAGAAGAAGAAACAACACTGTTAAAAATGAAGCTACCAGTAACATCACATCCTAATTTAAGAGAGTTGATAATAATAAATAAAAAAACAGGAAACTTCAAAAGTGCAAACACAACTTGATTCCCTTTTCAAAGCAGATGACCAAAAGCAAGCGCGTCGATGTCAAACAGCAACGTCACTTCTCGACGAGTGTCTGAAGACAAATAAATAATTTAAAAAATGTGATTTGTATTGTTTATTTTTATCTTTTAGTCCGTCTCCGTAGTGTAATGGTCAGCACGCTCGGCTACCGTTCTGGAAGTCCCGGGTTCGATTCCCAAGGGGGTAAAATAAATATAAGTGATTTTTTCACTGTAATATTAATCCAATATTACCCTGGACTGGTACCTGAAGCGGAAGGCTGATCACCTTTCCTTCATGTGTAAACGATCAAGATAACACTTCGTTTATATGACGCAGTGCCCTATGCACCATTGGGTGCGTATAAGGGTTTTGTTTTTTTTTTTAATCCAAATGCAGTGTACATATTTAATTTTTTTGTTTTTAATATTTGTAACCTATTTTTATATAACGGACATTCGGCTTTAACAGACACCCCCAACCCCCAATTAGTCAGTTATATCGAGATTTTACTATAGGTACTTTAATTTTGATAAATTATCTCTCAATAGAATACCCATTAATTTATTATAAGAGATACAACTTATGTATTTATTTATTCATAAGATATTTAAATTATATTGACGGTGTATATTAACGATGCCTCAACTTGAGTCGAAGCCTCTACAGTTTTTATGAGAAAGAAGATGGAAGTCTGATAATCCCAGGCCTTATGACCTGGCATTTGACTTAAGTGATCACTTTATACACTTGCGAAACGTTAACCATTCTGTCCATTATTGAACATCCGTATTATATTCATTTTTTAAAGATGTATTGCACTGTTGTTGGATTTATTTCGTATGTTAGTTGTAATTTTTATAGTTGTGGAATTTGGGCTGACGATACTTCACGGCTGAGAGTTTCTGCTCAATAAAAAGCTTCTTTTCATCTCACCAATAGATGTCTCTGGTGGAGTTCTAGTGATTCAAGAACAATGTTTCAAAATTGGTTCATATATATAGAACTTCCCAGAAATTTGAGTAGTGTAGTTGTCAATAATGGGTAGAATTGGTGAATGTTACACGTGTGTAAAGTGATCCCTTAAGCCAGCCTATGACGGTCATCAGCCCCGTAAATTCCCAGACTTCCATATTCTTCTTCATCTTTGATGAGATGTCAAAAAATTATGTATATTTATAAATATATACATATATATATATTATATATTCCATAGGTATTGCAATTCCACACTTCGCCTTATTGATGCACACATTAAATGTCCACCAGAGTTAATATGAAATAGATTTAAATACCAATGATAAAAACCGTTATATTAAACATGTTTGGCACTAAAATACAAGTCTATTACTTACATATATTACAATAATTAAACAAAAACCACTTATTACATTGACTTTGAGAAAACCGAACTCTTTTAATTGATATTATGTTTAAACAAGAACAACACAGCTTTTTCCACTTCTATTTTATTTGACCAGTGACCGGGTTTTGACATTACCGAATCATTAGACCAGTCTAGTGATGATATTATACTTTATAAAATACAGTTCCACCTAGAAACGTCGTTAAAAATCCTAAATATTTTTATCCATACAATCGAACTCTTGAAATTTATATAAGTCACTCGTATTTACGAATGTCGAAAAACGTTACCAATCCAATCATATGAATATACATATAACTACATATTGGCCGTATTTCACATTCTGTCTGTGTTTGGTTAATCTCTTGTAAGTCAAATTTTTTTAGCGTAATTTAGTTTAACTTTGAAATAATAGTTAATTTTAAATAAATAAATTATACAAAAGAAAATTATTTTATTTAAATATATCCTAAGCGGATTATAAAACACTAAACCCTAAAAAACGGAAAGATTTGCGGGACTCTGAGGCCCCCACGTCAGTGGTTACGTGAAATTAAATCCACCTCAGTAGCTAAAGGTTAACATAATTTTAAGAAAAATTTCTTATTTTTTCTGTAAATAGCTGGAGAACCCTTATTTTTTATGTACATTCAGAGAACGTCATTTCGAAAGACGTCTTCTACAAATAAATAAACAAAAAGCGCGTTAGCTGTTGTAACACAGATAAAAAAGTCAATAAACATTTTTATCGCATTGTTTTTAAGGCTTTTGAATGAGCTGTGACAACGATGTTCTTTTTACACTGTCGGAACATGAATCGCATAATTTTCTTTTTATTTTGTAAATAATATTCCGTGTTGTTTTGCGTGAATAACGCGGGTATTTGAGTGGAAACAGAGGAACAATCGGTGTTATATGGCAGGCACAACGTCCATCGCGCACGAATACAAAACATGACCTTCTGTACAATGGCAACTTTTCACGGGTCCATAGCCTTTGGCAATACTGCCTGTATTGATAATCGAAAATATTTCGCTTTGACGCGGCATTCTGATGCTCTTCGTATTTTACGCGGGTATATATTTTATTTGAACTTAAACTTTAAAAAAAATGGTCCTGTGAAATCTCTGGACTACGCTTGACTGAATTTACGGAAAATCCCATGCTCAGCAAAATAAATGATAAAAAAATATCTCGCAAAAAAGGTCGCAGCGTTTGAAAGTCCATAAACTGTAATCGTAATAATGTCGGGTCAAGAATGTGGGTGTTTTTATTGTACATTATTAATGGTTTGTTATTACAAATATGTAATTCTGTCATATCCTGCTATTTTTTGACCAGAAATATTGTCAATTGACACCCTCTTGGTGTAGCGTTTGGAACAGTGCTCTTTTTTTTCAAATAATGTTCTTACAACAATAGAACCTGGTCTATATACATTCTGAAATTTGTAAATTTTCAAACTAGTTTAAAATATATTTAAATAGGAAATATTTAAAAAGACGAAGGAGATTAGTTAATTAAATATTTTTATTTCTAAAAATAACCGATGTATTGATATACCGTTTTTATTTTACGCCGGATTTTTCTACATTAAAATGTGACAGTTCAATTTTTAGAATCTTACCATATAATATTGAATCTTAATTTTTAAACTGTAATGAGCGATTCAAAACGATACCGTCGAGACAAATATGATTTTTATGCCTCGAATTTTATAAGAAATTCAGATAACAAATTATATTGGTATTATTATTGGTAACGGATTAAAAATATATGATTTTTTACACATATACTAAGCAAAAAAACAACAAACAATTAATTCAATATATTGCATATATAAATCGACATTACTTGGTAGCAAAAACATTCGGTTATACAAAAATGATGTAATATATTCCTGATTTTAATTATTTTTCGTGTCTTAAATATTCTTTGCATTTTAATTATTCTTCGCATCATTTTTAATTCTCTGTATCACATGGTGTCAGGTATGTTTATATTTCTTATATTATATAAAATTACTTTATTTATGCTTAACATAAATCTTCCATTCACGCGATTCAGGTAATATTCGTTTTAACATAATTTTCCTCAACTTTGCTAAGGATCAATGTATGCGTTTTTGCAGTTTGAATAAATATTAACTCCGCTTATTGTAATATTCATACCACGTACATTACTTAAATTTACTTTAGAAGTCTTTCGTTGAATTTTTTAGCAAAGCTAATTTTCTTTTCTTTAATGAACGACAAGTGGGATAAAAGATCATGGTCAATTAAAAACTTTAATGAAGTAATGGTGCTATATTTAATAATAAACATCCTTCTTGGCGTATAATAGAACAAGATTCAGAATTAAAAAATTAAAAATTACGTTCGAACTACATATGTGTAGAACGATGTAAAGAAAACATCAGAAAAAAAGCAGTATAAAAAATACTACAGAGCCATAATTATTATCTTATAATAGGCGCTCGTATTTGATTATTTAATAAATGAGTGAACCTTTTACTCGTACACAAACCGATATAATGGACGGAATGTAAATATTTGATTTTTCAGAATAATGGAGTATGCTAACTATTAAAAATTTAAAAATACAAGTACGAAATATTAAACATTAATATAAAATATATTCATATTTTATATCTGGAATGTTTTGCTAATTTCAAAAATATAATTTCAATATTAGAATGCAGACACAAATTCGATACTGAATCCAAGATTTTGTAGATGCTGTACTTCTCCTTATGAGGACAGTATAGATAACCTTATGTTATCTTAAATCTGTAATCCTGGTTTCAAAATGAAAGATACCTAAAAACAAAATTTTGTGGTGTTTGGAATTTTTAAATAGATACTTTTATAATAATTTGAAAACAAAGAGAGGATAAATCTATAGGATATCAACGTATCAAGTATCATTTCTTTCACATATTTTTGTAGAAATTACATGTTCATAAAAAAAATTAAAGTGAATAACTTTTTTTTTTTCAATTCGTATTTTTATCGACCCATTTTATTTAAACTTAGATAACGGTTGTTGTGCTTATTATATTATTAAAATACAGCAAAGTTACTTCTTGAGTTTATTTTTAAGAAACGATATGAGAATGATTTTTATATTTATATTTAAAAGAAAGGGGAAATATTTGTGTTCCTATTATTTACGAAAATACTTAAATTTTATATTTACTATTTCTTTGAACCTTGGCGGCTCATTATTAAAAAAAAAGGTATCAAATTGTGGTAGAGTGGGTTCAAACCCTGAAACTCTGACTCAAGAGTTCGTGAAACTAACCACGGGACCACAACCCGATTTTCTTTCTCCTCGTTTACCATTTTAACGTATTATTCAATTGTTTAAAAGTATAATATACTGTCACCAGTCATTTCCCTGTAGACGCCCCTCGCTGCAACAAGCAGAACTCCACTATTATTAGCCTTTCGTGCATCAGCTTGCGATACAACCGCAACACATCAACGTTTTATTTCCGTAACGTTATTCCCTACGAGTTATTTTAATACTAGTAAATAAATATACATAGAAACATTTCAGAGTTCCCTAACACTGCGGTTATTGAACTCTTTGTTTATAATTTTACGGAATAAACTAGATCTTTTACGTTTAAAATACCTTTCATTTGTAACACGTACCAGCAAAATTTTCTTAGATTTCTGCAGTATGGGATGGATCGTACAACCTTTACCTTTCCATTGTCTTGGAAATGCAACTGGATAATATGTTGGAAAAAATACACTCGTAGATAAAACTACCATGCCAATGTTTTTGGTGATAATTTTCTGGACAAACTGAAAGATCTTCTTGTACCACGTATCTTTAAATCTATTACATTTTCTTCCAATATGCAATTTAACAAATTGTATAAGTTTAATATTACTACGTAATAATAACCTTACGATTTTCTTCGTTAAGACCCTGAAAATATTACAAAGATCTAACATGCATCAAGATCATAGCTAGTTTATTTTTATTTGTGAATAATTATCTAAATAAATTATAATTATTGGAATAACTCGATCGCCATCACCTTGTACCTCGAAAGGCATCGCCCACCGTGGTGTAGTTGGATACACGAAGTCGCGGTTTCGATTTTTTCAATCAATTAAAATGACCTACGAGTTTTCAGCTTGATTTTTTTACAACATTTTGAGTGTGTCCAAATACTCGTTCACAAATCTGGATTATGTCGAATTTTTTGAAAATGAGTTTTTTACATTATTTTTGACATCTCAACATAGATGAAGAAGAACATGGAAGTCTCGGCATTATTTACAGGGCTTACGACAGTCATAGGCCTCACAAACAAATGAAAGAGTTTCTGGTTAATAAAAGGTTTCCTCATCCTAACATAGACGTCTCTAGGAACTCTCACACACTGTGTTTCGAGTTTGATCAATATATCTAGAAGTTTCAAGAATTTAAGTAGTGTGGTTGTCAATCATGGATAGAATTGGTGAATGTTACACGTGTGTAAAGTGATCACTCAAGCCACCCTTGACGGTCGTAAGCCATGTAAATGCCCAGACTTCCACAAACTTTACTTTTCTTTCTTCTTCGTCGTTGTTGAGATGTCAAAAAGAATGATATTTAATGCCGCATTTCTTATGAAATATTACAATTATACGGCATATCATGCGGCAAAGTCTCGATTTACGGATATCAGATTGACTACGAAGTGGATTGTTCGGGATGTTATTTACTTTAAAAATTACTTATGAACCACGTTCCAATAACGTATTCCAACTTTAATTTTCTTTTATCTATATTATCTTTTTATCTACCGATATAATTACTTATATTTATTTGACCCACCCTGGGAATTGAACCCGGGACCTCCAGTATGGTAGCTGAGCGTGCTGACCATTACACTACGGAGGTGGCTTCGCATAAAAACACACTCGAAGATATAGATATACGCGTACAAATGTTTGTCCTATCACCAGAAACCATTACCATATTTATTACAAGACATAAATTTTATATTCATACTATGTTGTGCATAATAAATTACATATTGCACCATGGCATCTTTGAGTACATACGTAAATATCGTAAAATGTACACAGTACATTAACCACCATCGATTTTTTACTATTTTTACCATTCGGTTGTAAAAAAATTATAGTACAAATGGTAAAAACGTTTTAAACATGGAAATAGTTTTTTATCTACAACATTTTGAGTGTGTCCAAATACTTGTTCACAAAATCTGGATTATCTCCAATTACAGGAGTTATTTTCATATTATTTTTTAACATCTCATCAAATATGAAGAAGAATATGGAAGTCTGGGCATTTACGGGGCTGACGACCGTCATAGGCTGGTTTAAGTGATCGACGGTACATCTTTTATGGCGGGAGTCTAATTTTTTTTAAGGTAATTATCGGTTGATAATTTTGACGCCAGCATACAAGTTGCATAGTAACTGTTTTGTTTTTAAGCAATTCAACGCGTTAAAAAGGGTTCTTTTAGTGTATTCTCGCGACATCTTTTTGTTGTTGTAGGCGATTTTTTTGAACAATTATTTACTAGCACCTCCTTGAAATTCTCCTTCTATATAATATTTTATACTGCAGATTGAATAAATATATAAGTATAGAGCAGTGATTCCCAAAGTGATCTATATCGACCCCCAGGGGTCTATGACAACTTGCAAGGGGTCTATGTTTTAATTTGAATTTAAAATATAAATGTATAAAACCTAACATGTGTGGTTCAAAGTGAGTAACACTACATATACCGGCTGTCAAAAATACATTTGAAGTTAATGAATCTGATAAAAATCAATATCAGGTAAGGCAAAGGGTCTACGAGATAAAAGAGTTTGGGAACCTCTGGTATAGAGGATGCAAAAATATTTATTCAATAATTACATACGCAATATATCATAATAATAATTCAATTTAAAAATAAACAAAATATTCGAGTGTCTGTTCATTTATGGCATGTTCACCTTATATATGTAAGGAAAACAGTAAAGTTCTTATAAAGAAAGGTTTATTTGTCTTTTGTAGTGGTAATATAAACAAACTCATGCACATACATAAGTAAATATATATTTGAAGAGTGTGATTTGCATATGTGTTTGTAAATGCATCGTGTTATGACGAAAATTAGAGTTCTCAACAATAGGTCGATGGGTAACAATTGCATAGGTAAAATCAACATATTTCATAAGGAGCACTGTTTGCAAACAGGGCTCCATGAAAATGTCAAGTACTAACATATAATTTTACACGGACAAATATTTATTAAAGCCCAACATACGTTAAATAACAACTTAATTTTCTTTTAGGTAACATTTAACGTAATTGAATTTTTTTCTTAAAACACCGTTTTTGTATTGAAAAAATAAGTTTTAACAACAAAAATCTAATATCGCTCACTCCTTTCAAGAACGTCATAAATCAAAAATCGACGATTTTCAGTTGTGCATGTTTTCGGAATGCCCAGAAAATGTACTATATCCCAACAAAAGGAGCATATTTTAAATTTAATATTTACCCGCTACAGGGCAGAAAGTGTTGTTTTTGCATTTTGAAGAAAAGGTATTGTTTTATTATTTTTTTAAATATACTAAATATTTTTCAAATGGAGAAAAAACCTTCAGGTTTTACCTAAAAAGATCTGTTGCGCAGTAAAAAGTTCAATAAGTGGCTTGATATTTTTTTCTAATACATTATATTATATTTTTAAACTTTAAAAACGTTCTCCTGAAAAGTATTTTGATTTATGACGTTCTTGAAAGGAGTGAGCGATATATCGGGCGCGAAGTGACGACCGGCTCAGCTCAGCTCAGCTGGACGCATAATGAATTATATTATTGCGAGTACGGCGTTAAATGAGTCTTTTTAAAACATACTTAGGTGCACATTCTGCCTATGGTGTAACTTTTTGAAATTGTGAACAACAAACCTTTGAATATAAGGCATGCAAGCATGTACTCCCTTAGTTAAATATCAATGTTAATAAATAAGAAATTGATTTTTTTTTTTAAATATATATTTTCATTACGGGAACGATCCGAGAAAATTAGTTTTAAAAATAAATTTACAAATACGAGTACGTCACAAATCGTGGTTAGAAATACGCGGTGATATTCAATGAATTTAACGTGAAATATACACACAAAAACTTACATAAAATATACACAGGTAAATCCATTAGTATAGGTACCTACATAAAAAGGATTGAGATGGGTAGGTACCTAACGGTTAATGAAAGTGATTTGATGGTATATTTTAAAAGGAGCCTTGACAATCAATTTACCATAAATTGAGCATTCCAACATATTTTTCAACAATATATTATTTCTATATTAGGTACTAAAGCGAGTGACGCTACGAGATAAGAAGGATTACGTATTTCCCCAGATTCTCAATTAATTCAATAGTTTATTTTAATTTCTTTTTTGTCTCGTTATGTTCAAATAATTGGTTACACGTTTAGAAATGTGAACAATTAAACCAGTTATTCGTAACAGGTTGTTAAAATATTGCCGAACGTCTTCTGTCAGGATATGTGGTCGGTAAAACTGGAATGTAATTAAATTTAGCTTTAAAAATAGAAAGTTAATCCTTTTTCCTTATTAGGCACTAATCTAATGATCTCATCAGGTAGTTTTATTTTGTTTTACTTACACCCAACTCACCTATATTGTATGAGCTGATTTGTATTTTTTTATTTATAATATTATGTAGAACATCAGTTGAATTTTCTTACCCAACTTTTGGACCGTTTACATATTATAAGCCAAAAACTTGATAAAACCAAGAACAAGTAAACTTTCGAGACAATAGAATAGAATAATACCTATAACAGCTAACATTATAAAGTAAAACTACACAAACACTGCCCGCATGTTCCTTATTCTAATATTCCAAGAAATTTAATGTTTTCTCATTTTGTTCGACTTAGCTTGAATTACACAACAAGATCAGTGACAAATATTTGTTTGCGAGTCTAGCTAGCTTCCCTTCCGTTAGCGTGTCTGCCTCTTTGGTGTAATGGCTAGCGTGTTTAGGTACAGTGCTGGTGGTCCCGTGTTCGATTCCCAGGGGGGTTTGAAAATCAATATTAGTGATTTTACACTATAATATTTATTTCATATTACCCTGAAGCGCAGGAGTGATCACCTTGCCTTAGTGTAAGTATCGATCAAGATAACACTGCGACAATACGATGCAGTGCCCTATGCACCATTGGGTATGGATAAAGGTTAGAAGAAGAAGCTAGCTTCATATTTTATTTCAATTTTCTAAACTAATATGTTATTTGTTATACGCTATACAAAATTTTGGATAATTCAAATAATTTGTTTAACGAAATTATTATATTTATTGTTTTGTTGTACCTGAGAAATGACACTGTTTGTGAGAGCGTTAACTTGCATTATTTTACGTATGTAACCTTGTATTCTGAAATTCATTTACATCAAAGACGTTTAAACCTCTTTGTGTTAACTTGCTTGTATGTAACTAATACAAATCGCCTGTCTGTAACAAAATAAATTTGGCCGAAATCAACGACCTTAAAAGTACGCTTACCTATGATAATTTATTCGTTAATATAACACAATTTAGGTTAAACATCATGATTTATCGTTAGTGCTAGGAATTCAACTTCCGAAATTTCAAGGTCACTACAAGAACTACATTTCATTCACGATGATGTATTGGTTTCCTATACCGCGCTAAAGGTCAGAATAAAATACTACGCGTAGGGTCATGATTATAATCAGGCCCTTTTTTCTTACTAGATATATATTATTAAGTGCAATAAACTAATCAAGGACTTTAGGTGCTATTTCAAATCAATTACCTCACAGAATCCGGAAATACCTAGGAACTAAATTCAATGCACTAATATCAAGTTAAAATAATATTGGTATGGTGTGGAAATCTCAAATCCGGTTCTTTGCATTTCCCATTTGATATTATTAACATGACACCATTTTTATGTTAAGGGGTTATTCGCAATGACAGAACTCATTCACTGGCTAATCGCTGAAGAGATACCATGTCTTTCCACGCCCGATTTTTTTAAAGAATGTACATTGGATTTTTACTTTGGTTTTTTAGAATATAAACATCCATGGAAAAAAATAATATATATATATTTTTTTTTTAACTCCTTACCTTTCAATAATTATTTTCTTCCTGAAACCATATAATTATTTCGAAGAAAAACTTATTTTTTCAATCCAAAAACGATATTTAAAGAAAAAGTCAATTACGTAAAATGTTAACTAGGTTTAGAGAAAATTATGTTGCGACTTATCAGATACTGGGCTTAGGTGGAGACTAACCGGAGTATTTCGTGTAACGTAACATGTTACGATGCGAGCATTCAGGCAGTCAGTACAGCGAGCCGAGCGCTCCATCCATAGTTTCGGATGCTCGCTGATGCTCGCCGCGATCAATGTTACGACGTTATGTTACGACGAAATGCTCCGGTCAGTCTCCACCTTTATAGCCTAATATAAATATATTAGGTCGATAGAACTTAATTTTCTCTAAACCCAGGTAACATTTGACGTAATTGATTTTTTCTTAAAACATTGCTTTTGTATTGAAAAAAATAGTTTTTCTTCGAAACAAATATACGGTTTTGAAAAGAAAAGTGTTATTGAAAGATAACGGCCCAGCGGTAAGCACGACGGATGGAACGCCACACGTGCAAGCATAAATCAAAAACTTTGTCATTAGTTAATACTTCTTAGACTCCTTCCGTTATGCTGATCCAAAATGGTGATATATTTATAATTCGATTTATGATGCTCAGATGTTCGCTGAATAACAACAAAAAAATTACCTTTGCGAATTCATTTATGCGATGCAAACTATTGATTCCATTTATAATTTATTTACAATAAAACTATATTTTTCCTGATAAATGACTTATCACGTTAATTTATTCTTCTTGGACATATTCATGTGAAGATTAATTTATTTTATTTTTCCATCAGATTCTAGAAAATCTAATATCTGCTGTTACAAATGATTTATTTATATTTTTTGGTAATATATCAAAAATTAAACAAGGATTGAATTCTACTTTTATTTCAATATAGTCGAACGTCTTATTAAAACATTATCATGAGTTTGATAATGTCTTGATAAGACGAAACGCGTCACTAAAAACATACATCATTGTTTATATTAAAATTAAAGTAGAATTCAATCCAATAACCTTGTTTAATTTTGGATATATTACACAAAAAATTTAAATGGAATTCTACCAATTGTCTTCATTACAATAAATCATTTATTTTAAACTATTGTAGGCAAACGTAAACGTTATATTTTCTTATTTCTTGGTACATATATATCATAAAATTACCATGTAGCTCTCGGGTAGGGGTTTCTTATAAATGATCTAATCAGTACATGGGGATTAAAAATTCAATTAAAGCCCACATAACAATATAATAAAGGTGATACACGCATACATCAAACGCGAACTTTATTAATCTAAGCGTGGTAACGCATCAGTGACTGGTTTAATGAAAACGGGTAATAATTCATTGGATATTGATTAAATACATAATGTACGAGAAACAATATACCCACGTGTACTTAAAAAACAATACTCTTACCTTTTTTAAAAAAAATATTGATATGAATGCATTTTCATAATAAAAATGAATTGCTTCTTTCTTTTACTGTGACTACTTCATTTCTGTCATTGGTTTAATCAAAATACTTTTAATTTACTGACAGCGTAATTTTTTTATATTTTTACGCACTTTTTAAGAACTTATATACACACATACATACAGTATCGAACAGATTACTTGAAAAAAAAAATTTTTTTATATTTTCGTAAAAAGTTTTGTAAAATCTTTTGTTTATTAGTTATATTACAAATTAGTATTTAATATGATCTCATTTGGGCTCAATCAATGATTTAACTCTTCTTTGCGTCTATTATATAAGGTTTAGGCACGTGGATGCCATTTTTTCGTCTCGAGACCATACCTGAAGTTTGGACAAAATGAGCTTTTCCACTTTAGTGCAATCAATTTTGGATAGCCGATTCTTACAGATTGCCGATAGATTTTCAATTACGTTTATGTCTGGCAAAATTCTTGACCAGTCCAACACAGTTCGTTGTTTTTTTGTTAAAAATTTCATTTTTATTGCATTTGTGGCAGGGGGTTAAATCCTGCTGAAATATTCCATTACCATTTGACCTTCGTTTTTGTATCTCTGGTAGTATATTTTCCGTGATACTTCTCGCTATTCATCATTTCAGTCACTGAAAGAAGCACCCCTGGTCCATAATACGAGGAACACCCCCAAAAAAAATTAAGAGGTGTTAAAAATACGAAAAAAAAGTTTTGTTTCAATTAATCTGTTCGATACTGTACATCTATTGACCAATCGATGTTTGAATATTATAACTTTCAATTACTCTTAATTAATCAATTTTTCTCGAAAACAGAAAATAATGTTTGCAATTCGAAAATGTATATTTTAAAAGTTTGAATTGTCGATTTCACCAAAACCAATTATCAAAACAAAATTGAACTATCGAGCGTGACGAGCGATATTTTTTGGGGGAATCCGATGCCGGTAATTTTCAACAAAAAAAAACTATTATCTCAGCATACAGCTAAGGTCAAAGATAATATTTATCCAGCTATAAAGCAATTGATCACCATACCAATATTAACACCGCAATAAAAAGTTGGAAAAAAATATTAAATAAAAATAAACCTTTCAAATCGAAGACAATCAATTTGTTTGTGTGAATTTCAATAAGATATATAAAACTGAATAAAAAATCATGTATTATATGTTGGATTATTTTTGGATGCTTTGCCAAAAAAATATACATGTTGTATTCTGTGTGAATCTTCGATTTATCGATTTACGATGTACGGGTATCTAGGGGTGTCCGCCTCCATAGTGTAGTGGTTAGCGCGCTAGGCCACCATACTGGAGGTCCCGGGTTCGTTTCCCAAGAGGGTCAAAAAAATATTAATTATTTTTCAGTTTAATGACGCTGGACTGGTGCCTGAATCGTAAGGCTGATCACCTTTCTTTCGTGTATTTAACGATCAAGATAACACTGCTTCTATACGATGCAGTGCCCGATGCATTATTGGGTTAGAAGGGTTAGAAGATGAAGATCTTTGTTTTCTAATACAGTGTCAGATGGGATTAGGGAATCGTTCTGCATCGGCTTCATTTAGAAAATTGAAGTAATGTTCACTGTCACTTTATTAAAGAAAAATCAAAGCAAACACTTATGAAGGGAAAGTGGCAAATGAAAAACCCTACGCGAAAGATCTTTATTTTACATTTTTATTGAGGTACTGAATGAATCATTTAAAACTTAAATTTTTTACTATTATTTTAGCGTGAAAAAATTATGATTTTTCTTTTGAACCAACGAACCTATTTGGTGTTAAAGGACTAAAACACGCATTCGTCTCGAACTCGTCGTCGGAACGAGAGCAAAAGACAGAGCCCCGAAATCGTTCGGATTACAGTGCGCCTCGGATTACGGAGCGTTCGGATTAGAGAACAGGCACTGTACATAGTTATTTTTATTTTATTATACAGACATATAATCAAAATATGAATTTACCTATGATATAGCTTATAAAAGTATAATCACTAAACATATCGCTCACTCCTTTCAAGAACGCCATAAATCAAAAATCGTCAATTTTCAGTTGTGCATGTTTTCGGAATGCCCAGAAAATGTACCATATCCCAGCAAAAGTGGCATATTTTTTAATTAATATTTACCCGCTACAGGGCAGAAAGTGTTGTTTTTGCATTTTGAAGAAAAGGTATTGTTTTTTTTAAATATATTAAATATTTTTCAAATGGAGAAAAAACCTTCAGGTTTTACCTAAAAAGATCTGTTGCACAGTAAAAAGTTCAATAAGTGGCTTGATATTTATTTTTAGTACATTGTGTTATATTTTTAAACTTTAAAAACGTGCCCCTGAAAAATCAAGTTTTTTGATTTATGACGTTCTTGAAAGGAGTGAGCGATATGTATAGGCAGGGTTTTTTATTCATGTAACGCGGTGAACGGCGTTCCGGCACCTTTTTTCGCGATTAAAAAAAAATTATAAATTAGACGAAACAATGTTTGTGCTTACCATATTACAATCTTAATTTATATCATTGGTCAAAATGATAAAATATTGTATTGTATTGAATATTTAAACGATGTTTGAATTTTTTTTTGTAAAAAGCTTGACATGCAGTGAGTTCCGGGACCTTTTTGTTTAAAAAAAACCCTATGTATAGGTATAAAACCAAGAGCAGATAAAAAAATGAGTTTTGTTTACGTTACATTACGTTTTTTTTTAAGAAGATACGTTAGGAAATTTGAAGCAAAAACTACGGTTGCACGATAGCAAAAACTCTTAATAACCTTTTTTTGGATGTTGGCTTACGTCGTCGATAGGATTTGTGATCCCCCCCCTATCCCGACGATATTTTTGTTGTTTGGCCGACGATACGTGTAGTTACTTATTGACTGTAACATAAGTGTTTCTAATATCGATCAATGGGGGGCATGAACACTTTGATCACCAGGCGCCGAGTAATATCCTACGTTTTATATACAGGGTCATCAAAAATAATACCAGCATTTAAAAAAAATATAGCATCAAAACTCTTTATGATAAACAAGTAATTCTGTCACTGAACGCTAGCTGGTAAACGTAAGTTTTGTTTTGAAGATAGCTTGAACTTGAGGCAGATGAGAGTTCCATATAAACATAAAATATGTATATATATATATATATATATATATATATATATATATATATATATATATATATATATATATATATATATATATATATATATATATATTACATTGAATAAAGCAGTGGTATCCATCCCTTGCACTTAAGGTACCAGTCCAGGGTGACATTATATAAATATTAGACTAAAATATCACTAATATTTATTTTGACCCTCTCGGAAATCGAACCCGGGACCTCCAGCATGGTAGCCTAGCGTGCTAACGACTGCACTATGGAGGCGGACGAAATTAAACATCTTCATTCTTCACACCCTTATCCGAACCCCAATGGTGCATAGGGCGCTGCATCATATAAACGCAGTGTTATCTTGTTCTTTAAAACATGAAAGAAAGGTGATCAGCCCTACGCTTCAGGTACCAGTCCAGGATAATATTGAATAAATATTAGAGTGAAAAAATCACTTATATTTGTTTGACCCCCCCCCCTGGGAATCGAACCCGAGATCTCTAGTACGGTAGCCAAGCGTGCTGACCATTACACTAAGGAGGTAGACAAAACGTACTGAATTTTATTTTTATGTGATGGTATTGTGTATTTTCCCTTAATCCTTAAAAATTTTCTTGCAGATGCAAAGATATCGGCTTCTCAGATCAGCTCTCTGGGTCTCTCTACTCAGCGGGGAACATTTGTGACTTGGGACCGTCGTACCGGGGAATACTTCCACAACTTCATCACATGGAGAGATATGAGGGCTGACAGCATCGTCAACAAGTGGAACCGATCAGTGCTAAACCGGGTAAGGAATTTTACTTAAACGAAAGGCATAATTGCATACTACTTTATTATATTCTTCACAACCCCAATGCACCTAAATGTCTTGCTGAAAATTTTATATACCTCTCAGATCATGGTCTATCACTTCGTTCTTTCCAAGAAAGAACACTTTCCATTCCTCGCCATAACACATCATTCTTCAGTGATTGCTTCTCTGTCCAAGCGGCCAGACTTTGGAATGAATTACCTCTCCGTGTAAAAATGTAAATGCACCTTCTCTAATAACTTTTAAGAAGCGTCTGAGACATTACTATTTATCATTAGAATCCTAACTGTCCATCAAATCTCCTCTCTTAGTTTCACCCTCTACTTCATTCCCTAAACTCCCTTTTTCTTTTGCCTTCCTTAGTATCATCAATTTGTAATTAATGTTTTTTTAAATGTTCAAGTACTATCTACCCTCTGATTGTAAACAGCTATATATGGTATCAAAGGTTTTAACCAATATCACTAGTCTATTTTTGGTTGGTTGGAAGATATTGTTTTTTAACAATAAGCCCGCCAATGTATTTTTTTTTGTACATAAAGTTTAAACAAATAACCAAATAAATAATTAGGCAAAATAATCTGATAACAGATCATTTTATCTATTCTTGAGTATATTGCAAATATTGCTAGTTACATAGAATATACAATTATCGTTAATGTGGTTTGTATAGAGATGATTAAGGAAATACCTGAATATTAAGCATTTGCGTATTTAAAAAATCAAACAAGTTAGGTAAGAGGAATTGAAACAAATAAGAATTATATATGTTAAAACTAGTAAGTACCTGCAAAATATCACAGGAAAACTTATCAACAAAAATAAACAAATGTTTGATAAATATTGACAAAACAAATAATTTTGAAATTTCTATTCACAGCTTTATAGTTTGCCGTTGACCTGTTGAAATCTTCAATAGATATAATTTAGCATTGTCATAATATGCACCTCATTAAAAAAATTGTATTCCTAAATATATGTTATTTTGTTGGTACTGGTTTGTTTGGCATTTGGGTATAATTTTAAAATACCCAAATGCAACACAAAATAGTACCAACAAAATAACATATGCTCAGGAATAAAAAAATTCAACAGCCTCCCTTTAGAAATTAAAAATATAAAAGACACAAACACTTTAAAAGAAACTCAATGAACACTACAAACATATACAGACTAAACAAGATAACTCCCTAGTATAGCATAATTATATATGTTCCCCTGTAATATATTTTTTTAAATGTATAACATTATACAAAAAACAACAAATAAAAAAGAAAAAAGTCCCTCTCCAAGCACAAGAGCTCAGTCTCTTGGAGAGGCTCAGCACAACTAAAATTATAAGATTGTTTTAAGTAGAAATGTATGGAAATTGTATTAAATTGTATAAAAAAATGTAACTATATTAAATGAAAAAAAAATAGTAATGCAATTATACTACATACTCATATTTTTTTTGTTTATAATTATATTTGTGATATAATTACATAAGTTTAAAATTATTTCAGACTGTCTCTGCAGCTGCCTATGTTCTGTATACATTTTCAAGAAGTAAACGGTTTTTAGCTGCCAGTGTTATCAAATTTTCTAATAATCAGGTAAAAACAAATATCATTATTAAATAATACTAAAAATTTCTCAATGCATTATAAAATTTATTATAAATTTTATTGTAAACAAAATAAAAAACAGAATCAAATATTTTTATGACCTTTCAGCGGATTGTGTATGGATAATTAAATTAATATTTGATTTCATTAAGGCTATCTCAGTTGCCCCGTAAAAAAAAAATTAATTGTACTTTACATATTTCCGCCCCCGTAATGTAGTGGTCAGCATGTTTGGCTACCATGCTGGAGGTCCCAGGTTCGATTACCAGGGGGGTCAAAATAAAGATAAGTTATTATGCACTGCAATATTTATTTAATACATATTACCCTGGACTGGTCCCTGAAGCGCAGGAGTGATCACCTTACCTTAATGTAAACAACGTAACACTGCGTCAATATGATGCAGTGCTTTATGCACCATTGAGTTAGCAGAAGAAGAATATTTATTTAATATTACCCTGGACTGGTGCCTGAAACGCAGGGCTGATCACCTTTCTGCATTTGTTTAGTGATCAAGTTATATATGTATATAATTATTGTCATCTTGATCATTAAATACATTATCATAATTATATACTTAGTGACCTATGCACCATTGGGTCTGGATAAGGGTTAGAAGAAGAAGATACATATTTACTAATTGTTTGTAATTGTATTTGTAGATTACTCCCCGATTAGCGTGGGCTTTAAAAAATGTTCCTAAATTACGAAATGCCGTTCGCAATGGAACTGCCGTATTTGGCACAATAGACACATGGCTTCTTCACAAGCTTACGGACGGAAAGATCTACGTCACAGATTACTCAAACGCTTCAGCCACGGGGATGTTCGATCCCTTCATACAGAAATGGTCCACGTGGGGTTTACGCTTCATCGGGCTGCCAGTGGATATCCTACCCATAGTCGTAGATTCAGCTGGAGATTTCAACCACGTTGAAGAATCCTTACTAGGAGCTAAGATTCCAATCACATGCTGCGTGAGTACATGCTATTTTGTATTTAGTTAATTATACAACCATTGTCTTTTGTGCATTACATAATATCGCCAAGAATTGTTAAAAACTCATATGGTAACAAAACACTTTCGGCGCTCTGCGACCATACAGCCCCCAACGTGACGAAAATGCTGAAACTTATTGCATCATTCTTCGTAAAACTCAGTATTTCCTTTATAGGTTTATGCTCTTCTTGTTCTTCTGTGGTCTCAATCCTGTGGATTAGTTAGCAGCAACAAATGACACCTCCTTCATTATTCTGGTCTTACTGCGTTTTATTCTCAGGACGGCAGTGTAATGACACATGTTTTGCAATGCTTGAGTTTCCAGGCTCAGTTTCTAACAGTGAAAATATAAAATCCTGAATATTCTCTATTAAAATAAGTCAGGTTGCGGTCCCGTGATTAGCCACTCCGAGCCAGAGTTTCTGGGTTCAAACCAATGGACATAAACACAATACTCTTTATAATTACAGGCCGCTCAAGCCTATGAAAATTGTTTAAAATTAAAATACTTTTATATGTTTTATTTAAATTTAAAAGAACAAAAATATAACTATTTTTTGTTGTTTTTAAAGTTGTTTTTTACTATCTATTGTTTTCATATATTTGTAACAGATGGCCGACCAATCAGCTTCCATGTTCGGTGCTTGCTGCTTCAATCCTGGTGATGTGAAGCTGACTATGGGCACTGGTAGCTTCATCAACATAAACACTGGCCCCAAACCTCATGCAAGTGTTCTCGGGCTCTACCCCCTGGTGGCGTGGAAGTACGGAACGGAGATGGTTTTCATGGTGGAAGGGAATAATAATGATACGGGAACACTGATTCTCTGGGCTCTTTCAGCTGGTAACTTGTTTTTCTTTTATGCCCTTTTTTATGTTGTAGCAGTGAACATATAGTCCATTGAGCTTAATAATCTAGACAAAGAGCTGTGGCCGGAACGGTAGTTCAAATCTAGAAAGATAAAGTAATACCCGGACAGTTACGTATACAGATGTCATCAATGTACAATTTATAAGGTCATGATTTTATTAGTTTTTTTGTTGAATTGATTTACTAATTATTTAACTCAGCTATTTAAGGTACAAATCTTAACTAGTATCACTGAGTCCGCCAATATACATTTATTCTTTACAGATAATTCAATAAACTCCTTATTTATTTAACAAATATTATTATATTACCCCCTTATTATTGACAACAAGGCGAAAACAAATGATTCATAAAATCTGATTTTTTAAAGATATATATATTTATATATATATATATATATATATATATATATATATATATATATATATATATATATATATATATATATATGTATATATATATATATATATATATATATATATATATATATATATATATATATATATATATATATATATATATATATATATATGTATATATATATATATATATATATATATATATATATATATATATATATATATATATATATATATATATATATATATATATATATACATATATATATGTATATATATATATATATATATATATATATATATATATATATATATATATATATATATATATATATATATATATATATATATACACATATTTATATCCAGGTATATATCAAAGTCATATTTTTAAACACAATTATCCTTATTTTTAGGATTAATTGAACATGCTAAGGAAACAGCAGATTTAGCAAATAGTGTTGATGATACCGATGGGGTATTCTTTATTCCTGCTTTCACAGGCTTAGGTGTAAGTAAATCATTTAAAATATTATATTTCTACTCTATTAATACAGAATCAAGAGATCCTCATATTTTATAAATTGTCCATTAGACAGATGAAAATATTTAATAAAATAAGTGATACCCGATTCCATTTTAATTATTGAATTATTGAATTTTATTTTGAATTCATTTGTTGTATGTACTTGTTCTATTTACAGCCTCCTATAAATGATCAGACAGCTGCAGCCGGTTTCATTGGAATGAAAATGACATCAAAGCGGGAGCATTTAGTTCGATCAATTCTCGAAGCTATATCCTTTGGAGCGGTTCAACTCTATAAATGTACAACCACCGAAACATCATACAAATTACATACTATTAGGTGAGTTCACTATAAGTGGTAATAATACATGTTCACAATATTTATAGAATGCTGATAAATCATTACTTGCTTTTATTTTTTGCAGACTTGACGGAGGCGTTGCTCAAAATAATTTTGTTAGTCAACTGATAAGTGATATGACGGGATTAAGGTTAGAACGACCAGTTTCATCAGAAATATCAGTCCTCGGATGTGCCTTATTATCGGGACTCGCAGCAGGTGGGGAAAACTCAATTAATCCATGAATATTACTAAGTTACTTTTATAAGACAGGCTCCTTAGAGATGTATCGGATATTGATGAGTACATAGTATATTTTTGATAAAACAATTTGCACTCACAAAAAGTATAAATAAGTTGTAAGAGGGTTCGGTAGTGATCGAGAGTAGACCAAATTGAGAGATTTTCTTATAATCTGGTAGTCCTCCTAGCTCAGACAATAAACTCTCTTCCAATTCTTACAGTTCTTTGAGAATGATCATTCAAAAAGATCTAAGATATTCTACTACAGTTCACAACTTTTAAGGTTTTTCCAACATTGTTTTACATAGGTTAACATCTTACATTGCTAAACTGCAAGTTCGACAATAATAAATATTATACCATTTGATATTTCCATTATGAATATATGTATTTCAGAACTAAACGACATTGATTTAGATGAATCGGATGATATTTTTATAGTAAATAATATGAAAGCGAATTGATAAATCATGGTTTTGGTTGTCGGTCATTAGAAACACATAGTGAGTAAAATGAAAGCAATATAAACGGGATCATAATTTAATTTTTTCTCTATTTTTTATTCTTGGCCCCTGCAATATTTTTGAATTATTGGTTACAATATATTTTTAGGTGTATGGAGCTCAAAAGAACAGATCAGTTCATTCTACAAAGTTGACAGGGTGTTTACACCCCGAGATGGCGTCGGAGCATCATACGAAGGGGTTCTTCACCGGTGGGAAGATGCTGTAAAACGATTCACCGGCTGGTACTCGGCGGGGAAGAAAAAAACCAACGTAGTGTCGCCAAAGTTCACATTTACCGAAACTAAAGTGATGGCCTAGCACAGGCTGCAAGAAGGCGCGTTTTATCGCCTTCTCTGCATCCCCAAGTTTTTTAATAGAAACCGCAAATTGACTATTACTCTCTTAATGGTGGCGTTCTTTGTGCTTCTCTTCAGTTTTAGTGTTGTAAATGATGGTGCAGATAGCTGAGGTTGGAATAAAACTGTTACGGGTTCTATAGGCCAAGGAGGGGAATATCCCACTACTTTCCTCCAGGTGGTTTTCTCGTTAACAGTTCTTTCCGCTTTATTCAAGTTATTTATATACTTATTTGTTTTATATAGACATTTTGAATATCTTCGAAATTTCTGGATTATGGGCAATGTATTTATATGAGCACTTTTAATGTCCTAACATCGCAAAGGTAATATGTTATATTATATATTACATTATATGTTACATTAAAACGTTATTACGTGGCCGAGAATAATATAAATTCAAAAATGCATTGTTATTTATCCAGGTTTAACTTTATGCTTTAGGTAACTTTAACATTACTTCCGAAATACTTCAACTGAGTTTTATATAATGGCGTTTCAAAACCAGTTGTGTATTCATATTCTCAGGAATATAGTTACCAACAAATAATTAATATTTGGTTATTACCTACCTAAACCTTTATCATTTGTCTGGTGAAGAAGAATTAGGTTCTTTTTATGTCATTGATGGTGCTGTTACTAATTCCATAGATATATTTAGTATATCGGACTGTAAAAATGTATGAATCTCAGCTCTTCAATATTTATTGTTTGTACTCATTGTGCAAACATGAATTAAATTATTCTACTACTCAGATAGATGTTATTTTTCTGGGCTATTATTATGTTCATGATAAACACTAACATTGTTTTTAACCACTTGTATTTTTGGTACTATTATTCCAACTGTTTTGACAAATACCTTGTCTTCTTCATATATATATATGTATTCATCCCTGAAGAAGTATTTGTCAAAACTAGTTGGAATAATAGTTCAGTGGAACCTTTCATAACGAGCAAAATCATTCCAGAATCTTACTCATATAGGGAAACATTTTTTATTTTGACTGCCATGAAAGTACCAGCTCACAAGTCAATGTCGTGAAAAAGGGACTTGCCCTTATTATGCGAATTACTCCTTATAAGAGGTTCCACTGTACATTTTTTTCACGCATAATCTGTAAGGGGTTAAACTACATTTATACATGAAATAAGATTCTCTCACAAGCTCGCCTGCATGAACTCCACTGTACCAAAAATAAAAGCGGTTAAAAACAAAGTTTTTTTTTATGTAAATATACACTTTTTTATCATTTAATATTATAATTTTATGGCACTGTGTACCCACTGGGACCCATTAGAAAAATTAAAACTATAACATCTCCCTAATAATATAAGTATAAATTATTTTATTTTGTTCCAATATCATTAACTGCTAAGTTCTATAAATATTAAATATATATTTTTAGTATATGTAGAAGATAGAAATGTGATCAAATAAAAATAGTATGTTTTCTGGGAATCTTAAACAAAAATATATTAATTTGAGAGTTGTTACATAAACAATGGCTACTGAGACAGCTTTGAAATGTGTCTGTTTTGCTGATTTGTAAATATGTTTTATTTGAAAAACAATGGCAAATTAAGCAAGCATGCATTTCTTAGTATGGACAAAAGACGGTATAACAAAATGCTCTCTAATAGATTGAGGCAAGGTTCATATGATGACTTTATTTATATGTTCATATGTGTATTTTTGTGGGATAAATTGCATTTATTCTGTGTTCAATTGACTTCTGTCTAGATGGCACCAAAAATTTGAAACTTGTACCAAAACAATATGTAACTTTTTCTTTTCTCATTCAATTTGATTACATGCTTGTCAAACAAAACCAAATTAATTTAAACATAAAGATTTTATTGAGCGAGATATCCAAGAACATAGATGAAAAGTTAATTTAGATGGAAATATGGGCATTTACAATGCCATTATTGACTGGTTTGAGTGATCCCTTTATATGCTGCGTAACTTCACCATTCTAGCCATGATTGACAAGCACATTACCCAAATTTCGAAAGTTGTATATATATGTATATGCTTTAAAAGATAACACCAATAACATTTTTAATGAAAACTTTTTAGGTGATATCTATGGTTGAAATTTGTATTTGAAGCAAGTTAGCAAAACTATAATTCCATTACTGATTATTTTTCCTAATAATACATCCTAATACAGTAGCACATACTAAGAAGCATCGGAAAATTTAATTTTCCATTATTACATTTTTCATTTAGATCTCTAGCTTTTATTTGAGTCTTCTCCATCTATGTTAATATATCTATAGAATCTTGATGCAAAAAAAAACTACTAAGTGGACGAAAACCATTTGTGAACAGTTTAAACACATTTATTTTTCAGTGGCCCGTATTATTACGCATATGTTTGCATTGAGAGCTTATGTCTTTTTAACTGTTTAAATCTTCAAATCAAGTATAAAGTGAACAGCCTCTGTTGTTTAGTTGAAAATTAACACAGCAAAAAATATAGTTTATTGACAGGAGAACCTGCCCTATGTTTAGTCCATAGATTAAGATAATTCCTTGGTGAAAAGACTGAGATAAGCCATCAGTTGAATTAAATTCTACAAATCTGTGTTAGGTGACCGAGAATAGTTGGTTACGAGATGCTCAATGTAGCTTTTCATATTATAGATCTTTAAGTAAAGTACCTAATCATTTTAAGGACATGTTATTTATATATCATATTCCATTGTGTATTGTATATACTTGATGTTGCAAAAGAGTGCCTGATATCATAATCCTACTAACAATTAGTAATAGAAACAGTAAATAATATTAATCTAGCTCAAAAACAATTTTATCACGTTTGTAACATTTAAATCAACTAAGAACAATCATTTATGGAGAGGTCTCGCTTGTGCTTGTGCCAGTCAGGTTATCAGAATACCATAAGTTTCAAAAATGGGAGCAAGACTCTTTATACCATAATTCATGACTCAGGTCATCATAGCTTAGCCTATTAAGATATTCAAATGTTACAATAGTGACCTTCTTTACCCAGGCTATATAGATTTCATGACACTTCTTAATATTCTGCAGTTTTGTATGAGTTAGATAGTATAGATATTGAACAACGTTCGATATCTAATCTTTAAGTAGAATAGGAATGCGATAGGTGAAAACAAAATGTCTTTTTATTAACATAAAACATTCCTAAACGTGACATATTCTCCAGATACTTATTATATATGCTACTAATTTTTTTTTAATGTATTCGGAAGCCATTCGTGTGATATTTTCAATCACAGCGGCATCTAATATGGTTGCTTCTGCAATTAAGTATTCTTACAGAAAATTTATTTTGTAATCATCACTGCCCCTCCATGACCATACTTTACATTCATTACCTATTTCTAATTTTGTCATTTTAAGTTGACTTTTATTATTTACCTCTAAAAGCCACATTAAATTTTAAAAAATTCAACAAATGGTGGCATTCCCGGGTGACATGAAATACTTTAATCAACTACATAAATGTGAACTTTGAATGGCACTATTAACACATTTTTTTAGATTAACACATGTATTTTTTTCTCCTCCAACGTTTCGGTTACCATTGCATGGACCATCTGCGGGGTGCTTACTTAGATACCGTAATTTTGCAATGTAAGAAAATGAAGTGTGATTATTTGTTACAAACTTTACATCATGTAACTTTAGATCCACACTCTGAAGATGGCCCATGTAATTTTACCTGAAACGTCAGTAGGAGGAAATAAGTTGCAGAGGTGTACCCTTAAAATATGTGTTCTACAATGACATAATATGTATTTATTTTAAGCTTATTATAAAGAAATTCATAATTTATAAAAAAAATTATAAAATGTGAAGAAAAATGTCACCCTAGTGACTGATATTTTTTTTAAATATTGCAATGTTTAGTACCCATTATTGCATTAAATATTTTCCTTTTTAAAATATGTTAATATTCTGGTTTCTCAAGTTGTGTTTCATTTTATTTATTTTTGATGAAATGTGATTTATGATAGATGATTTCCTTGAAGTAGGTTGTTCATGAATAGTATGTGTTGATGAAATATATTTTTATTGAAGTGCTAATTAAACATGATGTGCTTATCTTGCATCTTAAGAAATTAATGTTGATTGATTGTAAACTATAGAGACAACATAATAGCTGCTGTGGCTAAATGGGCAGAACAGATACACAATTTCATTTAGGCAGAGATTTTTAGGGGTCGAGAGTGATTGATTACAGTTATCAGGGCTTTTTTTACCATGTAATGCGGCGGAACGGCGTTCCGGCACCTTTTTCCATGGATATATTTTTTTAAATTTTCTAAATCAATTAGACGAAACAATGTTTGCGCTTACGAAATTACAATCTATATTTATATAATTCGGTCCAAATGATAAAATATTGTTTTTTAATGAGTATTTAAATGATATTTGAATATATATTTTTTTAGTAAAAAGCTTGACATGAAGTAAGTTCCGGGACCTTTTTTGTTTAAAGAAAAGTCCTGGTTATAGTATTTTATGTTGTATTGTATATATTACTAAAACATTTTCATATTTCCTTCCAATAAATTGCTTGGGCTCTATTCAAATATTTATAAAACATGTATATAACCATTGAAAAGCAAATTTTCAAATCCCGCGTGATTGATTTTTGAAAGATTTATTTTCTGGATTAATAAGTCTACTTTTTATTTTAAATTTAAAATGTATTTTGTTTGTCAAACCTGCATTTGATTTATGCAACTCTAATGATACTTATCTATTCAATATGACACGCTGCTGAAGAAATCGATTGAATTTAAAAATTATACGTTTTTAAGAAAAGTTTATCATTTATTAAGTATTTTTTGAGGTAACCGTATTTTAAAAATAATATAACCGCATTTAAAAATGTATCACACTTGATAAAAATATACTTAGCTTGCTCATGCCCGTATAATAAAAATATTATTAAATAAAAATGTTAATGGTTACATATATATATATATATATATATATATATATATATATATATATATATATATATATATATATATATATATATATATATATATATATATATATATATTTATACATATGTACCTTGTTTGCCAAATTGAACAACTAATGTCTTCTGGGTAGTGTTAATTAAGTCATTAATGTAAATTATTAGCACAAAACTACTTAGTTATATATTATTCATAAGGAAGTATACAGTAGAACGTCAATTGTATAGGATTACTAATTTCATAGAGTGTGCAAAATTACCCTTCAGTCGATAAAACTAAACCGCAATAAAGATAATATAAGGCGCAACATATTGCTCACTCCTTTCAAGAATGCAATAAACCAAAAAACTTGATTTTTCAGTAGAACATTTAAAAAGCTTAAAAAGATATAATACAATGTATTAAAAACAAATATCAAGCCACTTACTGAACTTTTAACTGTGCAACAAATATTTTTAAGTAAAACCTGAAGGTTTTTTCTCCACTTGAAAAATATTTAGTTTATTTAAAAAAAATAATTAAACAATACCTTTTCTGCCCTTTAGCGGGTAAACATTAAGTTAAAAATATGTCTCTTTTGCTGGGATATAGTACATTTTCTGGGCATTCCGAAAACATGCACAACTGAAAATTGGCAATTTTTTATAAATGACTTTGTTGAAGGGAGTGAGTGATATGTTCAGTGAGTAAGTTGGTGACAACGTGGTCGAATGTGATGACGAACATATCATCAGATCAATGTCAATGTCACAAATGTTTAAAGAGATTTAAAAAGAATTTGTGTAATAAAGCAGATCAATTATTATTATTTTATTATTAATATATAGAACTTGTTATAAATTAAATTTTTAGAAGATATCCATACATATATACCAATTCATTTACATAATTGAACATTAATTTCTTAGCCACTGAGGAATATCCTCAATAGCATGCCAAATGGTTTGTCCATTAGAAGACCTAAACTTCCACGATCTGAACCTGTAAGGTTATGCCAAAGGGGACATGGACATAAAATAGAGGGACATGTAGAAATGCTGTCAAGCCAAGCCAGAAGTGATAATATTGTAATAAGGAAATATAGTATATGGCTCCATACAAGCAGACTGCTCTATAGCCACTTCCAAGATGAGAGTATCTTCATTTTTTAAAGTGGGTTTATAGTACCTACTCGGATTCTGAATAACTTCTCTTAATAACATTTTATTAAAGGGCATTGATTCTGCGTGGAAAAAAGTTGTACACGTTGTGTAGATATCTCTGATTTTGGACTTTTATTTCTAATAACATTAATATTTGTTAACTGGTTATTGATCCGTCAGGAAGTTGAAGTTACTAAAATAAAATTAATATTTGTTTTTACCCAATTTTAATAATAATAATAAAACCCTTATCCGCACCCTAATGGTGCATAGGGCACCGCGTCATAAAAACGCAGTGTTATCTTGATCGTTTACACATGAAGGAAAGGTGATCAGCCTTCCGCTTCAGGTACCAGTCCAGGGTAATATTGAATAAATATGACAGTGAAAAAATCACTTATATTTATTTTACCCCCCTTGGGAATCGAACCCGGGACCTCCATAACCATTACACTACGGAGACGGACAAGTAAAGCAAGATAAAGTTATTTTTATCTACAATACATAGTTAAAATATTATCTTCTGTATGTAATAGATACCCAGATAGTAGACCAGGTGGTAGATCAATCGGAAGACCTAGGCATTGGTAGTTATATTGTGTCCGCAAAATGTAGCCATTTGGAGAATACAAAATAAACAAACAGACATGAAAATTATTATTAGAAAAGCAATATCCAGTATGGGTTGTAAAGCCAGTGTTGGTGATAATAATATAATAATTAATATTAAGTTTGATTGAATGTAAGTCCTTTGAGTGTGAAGAATATCAATAATAGATGAATATTAATAAATTGTTATTTTCAACTACAGCAGGACCTCTATAATCTGAACGCTGAAAATTTACTTTCTGCATGGACTAGTGGAGTATTCGGATTACAGTACAGAGAATCTGTAGGGTAGTTTTATCAAATTAAACAAATTGTGAAATTTTAAATGTATTTATCCAATTTTTTTAAAGAAATCATATATTTTGGTTGGTCAAAATTTATTTAATGACAAGTAAAAAGTTTTTCCTCTCAATTTATGTAAAAGAATTTTCTCTGGCACAGGAATATCCACTCGGTCAGCCCATTCTAGGCATGGGTGGGCGTTCAGATTACAGAGGTGTTCGGATTAGCGGAGGCTCGGATTATAAAGGTCCTGCTGTATTTTAATTGATTTTAATTAAATCCATATAAATGACGTTCTACTTGTATACTATTATTGTATATTTCTGTAAAATGTAATGATTAGCAATTAGGTACCACATAAAGGATGTTGTGTTTGGATTACTGTGCAGGGTTGGGTGAATATAAATATTGCTATTTTTCAAATAAAAGGATGGAATTAACATATTTGTTTATTTTTCTCGTTTTCTTCTCCTGCAGGCGCAATATCTGATTTGAAAAAAAAATCAGGGGGGTGAACTTTATTAGCCCCCTTAAATTTTTCATTACAGGTCGTCATCCAATGCCAAGTCAAGGTAAATCAATAATCTTTGGCAGAAATAAACATCTGGCAAAACTTTTCACCCTGAGGGTGTTTGTCCACTACACGGAATTTTACCATGTGGCACGTCAGGTAGCGTTTTAAAACGATTATGGGCTTGGATTGGCTTGTGCTATCTCCATCTTTCTTCGGATCTTTTATCAGAGTATCCATACCTAATTGTCAAAATTTGAGTGTTTTTAATGAGTTTAATTGTAGAAAAATCGTTTTAACCCTAATTATTGTTTTGATAAATAGTATAATAGTATCTACTTCTTTTCATTTATCATATTTAGATTCCTGACAATTCCTATAATATCATTTCACTATCTCAATACATCACAAACATTGAGGGGTACTTTACCCTCAATTAAGGTCGTCATTCGACCCAAACGTCACGACATAGCAACTATATTGACAGTGACAACGACCTGGATACAGTAAAACCTCAATATAACGGACCTCTATTTAATGCACTTCGGATATAAGGACAAAAATCCGGTCAAATGTAAAAATAAAAAACGTCCTGTTAATATTTTACATTTAACATTTAAGTGTCACCGCATGTAAACATTTTTTTTTAATTTTGTCTCAAAACTTGATAAGTGCAAACAAAACTTGATTTCTTTTTTTAAAGCAGGATTACCAAAAGCAAGCGCGTCGACATCAAACAGCAATGTCACTTTACGACGAGTTTCCAAAGACAATATACTTATAATATAATTTTGTTTTTGTTTTGTATTGTTTATTTATATCTAAATGCAGTGTTCATATATTTATTTTCTGTTTTCTCATTTATTTATTTTAAAAATTATTCTTATGCCTATTTTTTATTTTTATATTTTGCCATGTTTTGGTTATTTATAAAAAAATCTTTTTTGTAACTTTATTATTTGTGTTCCAGTCTTGTTAACCTTAATCCCATGTCCCAAAATGAGAAATAGAAATTACTCATCGGGAATATTATATGACTTATGTATGTAATATGTTTTGAAAAAATAAATAAATTAATATTTTAAAACAAAATTTAAAAAAAAAACATTTGAAACCTATTTTATATAACAGACTTTCGGCTTTAACGGACACCCCTCCGCCTAATTAGTCCGTTGTATCGAGGTTTTACTATACTTAAAGTATTTTTAACACGTTGACTGCCACAGCATTTTCAGAATTCTGGTCTTAAAAGCCAATTTCATTTAATCATATTCAATAAAAATATTCTTTTATTTCTTGATTTTGAATATTTTTTGTAATTATATTTTCTGTTTATTTATTAATACATTTTCTGTTAATGTAAGCCAGCATTGATTTTTGTTCTCTTCCCAGAAGCCATATATCCATATTAGAACTGATATACTAGGAATTTTATCGTAGCTGCACGAATATGGCAAGTAAACACAGTACGAGATAACTCGTAATCGGCGTCCTAGCAAAGAACGCAATCTACGAGTTATCTCGTAGTTGGCAGTCAACGTATTAAAAATCAAATAAAATACAAATGTCCTGAAAGAGCAGTATTGCTAGACACACAAAGTGAAATTACATTACTACTGGTGATAAATATTTCAGAGCACTTTTACTAGTGCTGAGGCAATCTACGTAATTATTATGTAGCTACAAGTTGTAACAATTACACTCCTTTATTACCGACCTATTGTTAAGTAATAACACACCGCACGAATATTGATTAGTTCAATTTCTGATGACATTGTATTTGGAACTGGACAGTTCTCGGTTTACTTTTAAAGAGATCACACCTGCTATCATTTCTTTAACGAATTCAATCGGATCAATACATTGTGGACGTGATACCTAGTTTTTCTTTTCTTAGATATATTTGAACGTTTTAATCCATTTATTTTTTGTCTATCATTATCATCATCATTCTATTATTATTATTATCTATATCTTTATAAGCGCCCTTGAGGTAGTATTTAACGAAAATGGCGCTATACAAATTATCCAAATTATTATTATTATTATTATTATTACGACTGCATATTTCTAAAATCGATTTTATACAAGTACCTTTATGTCAAGTGCCTTTCTATATCCGTAATTAAGACGACAACGTAAATCAATTAAACTGAAGAAAATTTAGATTGATAATTCCGTTTGGACTACAGAGTTCCAATTTGATTTTTTTTAAATCTATTTATTTGATTATTATAGGTTTTACCAGTATCTATCTAGTAAACTAAGTACCCGAGTACCGAGTTTCTCCTCAACCTTGTCTTCTGAATCCTATCAAATACATACAAATGATCCACTCCTAAATCCAAAATTCTTGCCGCATTCATCAAGTTAATACCGCGTCGATCCAGTGCGATGCCTTATGCACTATTTGGAAGCAGATAGGGATCAAAGATGATATACGTTTATTACAAAGAAAAAAAACAACAATAAATAAACAACGACCTCTTAAAAAAATCTGTTCGTTATTTTTATTAAAGAAACACGCATTCATAGAACGAGTATTCAACATAATTAAATAACGTTTCATAATGTATCTATTAGTATAGTTATAATGAATAAAATAATTATAAGATATCATGCGAGAAACGATAAACTTAGAATCGCAATTACAGTAGCTGTTGATTTTTCCTGTCAACCTTCAAAGATCTTCGCACGGTCGTTGTTCAATTAATACATTGATAGAGGTAATAATTACAATGACATAAATCTAATTTTACTATAAAAGACAGTTCGTTTCGAGCAGTACGCACGTTATATACTATATAATACCTTCCACAAATAAAATATTAACATTTTTCAGAAAGCCTAATGTCTAGTTCTATTATTTGTTAGTTATGTAGATAAAATCCCTAGTGTGTAAAATAAAGTGAGTAAAATACACGGAAATTCAATTAATTAGAAATAATAATAACAGATTAAAATGGATGACGGGAAAAACAAAAGTTCGAGCGGGAAATCGGAAAAATACGCGAGAACTGCTAATGAGTTTACAATCGATTTACAAGAAAGTGATATTTCTAATAGGGAAAATATTCGTGAAAACGTGATCGAAAATTTACAAAAAAATGAGATTATCAATGTGACTCCATTTAGTAAAAACTTCGATCATCAAATAATATATAATGACGAATTTAAAGACATGGAAAATAATGAAAATGGTAAGTAAATCCAATATTTTGAGTGTACGCATCCTTTGTAACGAATACTAGATTTTCTTCAACTAAGATTTTGTCTAAATCACCACTATATCTATATAAATAAGTGTTTATTTTAATTAAATTAAACACTTGAATAATCCACTGAATTTACTTTTATTTTTATTTACGACTAGTTTCGAAAACGACAATAGTTTTCATCTTCTGGTACAAATTAAAACTGTTTTAATTTGTACCAGAAGATGAAAACAATTGTCGTTTTCGAAACTAGTCGTAAATAAAAATAAAACTCAATTCAGTGGATTATTCAAGTGTTTAATTGAATTAAAATAATCATGTCATTTCACAAAGTTAATGCCGAATAAATAAATAATAAAATAAGTGTTTATTGAGATGAGAATATTATATGGATATTTACAGGATCTGTTCATTTGCTGGGTTTAAATATTTTGGTTTAAAAAATAGTGAAAAGCGAAAATGTAAAATAATACATTAGAGTATGTACACATCATTCCTAACTTTTTACATGTATGAATAATTTATTTATTTATTTGATAACAAAGATCGGGAATTGCTATTGATACGTATTATTTTTCCATGTTATGTTTGTAGTAGGAACAGGGAGAAGTATATGCATTCGTCGGACATGTCGTATACATATGTGGGGGTTAATTATAAATCTATGGCGCTACTAAATATTTTAAGCCATGTATTTTGCTTGCAACGGTGCTCCAGAAAATGAGAATTGTATTCTGTTTGAATAAAATAACAACTTTATATTTTTACCAGTTGGATTTACGATTCGTTTTGGTAGTCATGCAAATTGTGAAAATTAACTTTATTTGGTCATAAAGTTTATTTAAATATTGATGTTACTCACAGGTGAAAAATCTGTAAAAATTTTAATCCATTTTAGAGCCATTCGTTGGTTATTTTAAATTTAATTTCCAAACATAAAGCTTTTTTGTAACTTTAAATTTATGAAAATGGTTCGTACATTCCATTAAAATACTGAAACTGCAGTATTTCGGACAAATGAGGAAGTTATAATATAAAATTAGATACCTCATTTTCCATAAAAACGCGTGGAAGACAGAGCATAGGAAGACGTTTTAAATGGTTGTAGATTCTGAGACTGGTACGGGTGCAGCGAAACAAAATATAATTTGCAATGTTTTCGATTAAAGCTTGGTTTGTAATGAGGCCCTGAATATGTACACATAAAAATAAGCTATTTACATCCAACTTTTATTGAATTTGACATACACGGTATATTATTTTTACGAGGACTTATTATTTTATGTCGCGAGTAAATATTTAATAGGGTTCAAAGTAGTTTCTACAAAAGACCACATATTCTAGAATTCTGTACCAAAGAGCAGTAGACAAACCGAATGGAAGCGATCAAAAGTCGCCGAACGGGTACAGAATATTATAGAACTTTTTTTTTGGAATCATTATGCATTTAGATAAAAATAACAATATCAAAATATTAAATTTAAATGTTCCCAAAATATGGCACAATTTGATTTTGAAATAATAAAAACATGAGAATTTTTTTCTGGAAATAATTTTTACCATTTATTATTCTATATATTAGTTTATTCTACTATAATGTATTTGTGTGTATATTTGCCTACGCCAAGGACTCCGCATTGCTTTAATACCATTGTAGGCAGTGTTTTTCGATACCTACTTTTAAATTAGAATAGTTATAACTTTTAAATTAACGACATAGGTTCCTCTATTAATTATAATTATATAATTAAGAGACTTTGTGAAAAATCGTTATTTTTTAAGACATCGAAAACGTGGCTTTTGAAACATTAGATAAAATTTGAATTAAATTTCCATCTACAATAAAAATATTTATTAGATATTGCGAGAAACTGATACTAACGATACATTTTTAAAACCTCTGGTATATAGTTTATTCTAACATGAGCTCCAGCCAGTAGCTAAGCGAATTTTGATACTTGCATGAATGAGTTTATCAAAAAAGAAAATAATTCAAAACAACTTATGTTGACAATGAGAATACCAAATTACCTTAAGTTATCATTGCGTTATATGTAATTGGAACTAGAAAGGCGTTTGAGTGTGGTATGTCTATTTTATGAGTAGTTTAATTTGTGATGTAAATTTAAATTCGAGAATTTTAATTAAGAAATTAAATATTAAGATATATTAACATCTTACAAACATATGAACTAAACCAGAGTTATCCATTATTTTATATTAATGTTTGACATATTGTAGTTCTCTGGTGAGTTTTTAGAAAATTTAAATTTTACCGACGTTTTTCTTACTGCCTAAACCCTAAACTGTTTGCACGCCACTACTATTTATATACTTTATTAAAGGAGAATCATCAACGTTATATTGTAAGAAATTTCCTGAACAGCGATGATATACGAAATATTTATTGTATCAAAAATAAAACTTCTTTCAGTTATGTTCATATATGTACCTTCTTAATATTTAAAGATTTGGCGTTTAATTTGTAGAACTCAATTTTATTTTTTTTATTAAGCATTAAAATCAATCACTGATTTTTACAGTCCACTAAATTGTATTTTATAATAATGCAAATATAAGTTTGAATACAAAAAACATCAGAATAAAAATTTGTTTCGCATTGTTATGGCATTTTCAAAATACCTTCTTATTTACTATTGAAATCAGCTTGAAGAAAGTGCGTGATACAAATATTGTAAGCAGATATTCCAAAACTTTTGGACATGCTTGAGGGATTCTCTACAAATTGAATTCACAACACTGACCGAGCACACACGGAGCTGTGTTGAGTTTCAAACTAATGGCGGCTAAATACCGGTTTCTGAGGTACGACGGCGAGTCACAAGGCCGTGCACTGATGTTTTATGTTTTTACTTCAAGTTGTTGCGTTACGTCCAGTTTGCGCTTCAGTCCACCATCAAACGTGGCCGCTAATACTTAAAAAATAACTATCCAACATTTCTCCGATGTGCCCTGATGCACATATAGCACTCGCAAGATCGTATTATTATTGATTTGTGTGAATCAAAATTGTATTAAAGTGGACTTAGGTGCTGACAGACGACAGGTCATCGAACGCTGTGTTTACCTATTTTGATTTCATTTCACCTGTTTTTGTTTTATTTAATAAAAAAGGTTTTATAGATCAAGCTTCAGTGTTATCATCATCATGAGTAAGTTTTTCTTTACGCGTAGATACTTGCATTTGATTAAATAATTTTCTCTATATTCGTATAGCGATTAATTCTAACCGGATTCCAAAGAGAAACTAAAAGAAAAATTGCGATAATCGTACTTTGACATTTATAATTTTGTATTAAAACGCATTTATAATTACAGCATTTACACATTTATAATTTTGTATTAAAACTTTATAAAAAATATACATGCTTAGTAAAATTTGTAAAATGCAGCTTTATGTTTAAAAATCATGATGTAAGGTCATTTTGTGTCTATTCCAAATTGTAAGGAGAAAATACATAATTTTTTAGGAAATCTATATTTATCTTTAATTTTTATGTTTTAAATTTTTTTTAAGTCAATATGTAGAAAAATAAATTATTAAATAATGAGAATATGAAGAAAAAATATGCAAATTAATTAAATAAATAAAAAATGGTATAGTTTACACCTCGTCTATAAAAAATCTTTTTAATTAAGGAGGATAAGGACAAAGTTCTAATTAATTAATTATAGACCTTAAATTAGCAATCTAATAATGAGAAAAATACAAAAAATCATCTTAAATTCATACTGTCTAGGAAGATTTCATATTCAATTAATTTGAAATGCTATGTTTTTCTTATGCGCAAGTCCAAGTAGCATATAATTTTCCAATTGTCTATTCTAATTGTCCAATTGGTAGCATATAATTTAAATTTTTAATTTACGGATTTATTTCAGAGTAGGTTTTATTTTTCAAATAAAGTTTATGTAGAAACATTGAAATATTCTATACACATAAATAAACAAACAAATTAAAATAGCTTTGGAATTTTTGTCTGATCTTTAGTCAATTTATTCAGTAATATTTTTAATAATTTATATTTTACTCACGTTTTTTAATAATCCTATTATTGAATAAAAATATGCGTTTAATTTACATTTCTTCTCATTATTTTTTCCTACCGATAATTTGATACATTGACAAATATTCAACCCATTTTAGCTGTCAACATATTTTTTTTTCAACTTTTTACTATAGTAGCTATAGAACTACGAAAAAGCCTATTTTTTTACCATGAGTTTTGACATAATTCACTTTACATATTTTGCTCATACGCTTACCTCCATATATACCACCATATACTCCACATATAACCACAATTAGCCACTGATTTAGTAAGAAATAGGGACTTATAAAAATCTAAAAAAAATTATATCGAATATTTTCTAATACTGAATAAGTGGAAAGGTAACTAAATTTAAAATATAAATACGGCTTTTAAAAAACATTTTCAATTCTTCTTCACAAAACTGGTTGCCAAAATGATGGTTTTATTGTCTAAATACTCTTAATTCTAAACGCAATAATATAAAATTATATTATAGTATATCACACACGTTGTCCATATGCAGAAAAAACCAACAACCATTGGTATTTTAAGTGAACTTTGGACGCATCGTTTAACATCATGACTAGGTACTCTAAAATACAAATCAATGTCCATTTTCAATATACTTATATCACAGTACTTTTATATAGGTAGGTATTTATTTAGTTGGTTATCAAGTTGCATTTTTTGTGGATCCCGCGCGAATTTAATTACTTTTAAGTAGGCACTGTTGAAACGGAAAAAAACTTTTACATCTTATTATTATTGAAGAATGCAGGATTTTTTATCCTAACCGCGCCACAATGGTCCATAGGGCACTGCATCACATTTGTTTAATCGCTAATTTAATCAAGACAATGTAATCAGTTATATAAACATAATAAATTTTAAGGGATACAGATGATGCTAGTGAATAAGCTCACTATGAAAAAATTGCTACTATATGGGAATGGAAATGGAGGAGGTATAGTAGGTAGGAAAAAGAATAGCAGTAACAGCTAGGACTCTCAGGTTTGAATACCCCCAGATGATCATATGAGTAACGAATAATCTTAAAGATGATCATACGAGTAACGAATAATCTTGTGTAAAGTAATGTGTATAAGTTCCTTGAGATTATATGAAAGACTTGCTGGAAACTAAGATAAATGTATGAGGAAAAATTAAATCCCCCAAAAAAATGTAAAGGTATTTGTATAAGGAGAAAGCTCCGGAGGTACCTAATTAAGAAATACATTTTTTTTAAACGAAGCCATTTAAAAAAATATATATATAAATTGATCATTTAAAAATTTTCAATAAATACATCTGAATTATTCTGATGAAATTTGAGACAGAGTGAAATGTGAATTTTATTTGAAAGGGTGTACACTTTTTGGTTACGATTGTTCGAATTAATTAATTAAATTTCTTTTAGGTTCACACACATATGGAAAAACTAAAATATCCGAGATCGCGGAGGTGAGTGCCTACACATTCTATTTTTTGTTAAATATACACACCGACCCCTTCTACGCATATCAGAAGTCACAAATTCTCAATTGTTGTGTATTTCATTATATTATCTTTAATTCAATTTTTTTAAACCCAGTCATGAAACCATATTTTTTTCTTGGATGCAAAAGTTGAAACAAAATAAGTTTAAACCTTTATCTTGTGAAATTGTAACTTGTGGCTTACAATAGTATATTATTTTTGACATCTCATCAAAGATGAAGAAGAATATGGAAGTTTGGGCATTTACGGGGCTGACGACCGTCATAGGCTGGTTTAAGTGATCACTTTACACACTGTAACATTCACCAATTCGACCCATTATCGACAACCACACTACTCAAATTTTTCGAAGTTCTATATATATATATATATATATATATATATATATATATATATATATATATATATATATATATATATATATATATATATATATATATATATATATATATATATACATGAACCAATTTAGAAACATTGTTCTTGAATCATTAGAACTTCACTAGAGACATCCATTGATGAGATGAAGAAAAGCTTTTTATTAAACAGAAACTCTTATATTAGTATGTGAGGTCAGAATCCTGGATTATAATCACACACATGAGAAACGCCAGAAAATATCATTTTTATTTTTTTAGCTTATAATTTGACCAGTTAATTTATTTACAACATTTTGAGTGTGTCTAAATACACACTTAAAATGTAACAATAGTATATAATGAAGGAAGAGTTATTTTAATTTGCAAGTCACAAAACTGTTATAATTTATGATTCAGATTGTCCAACGATCACGAGATGTCTTTAGCAGAGGAGTCACCAGACCTGTAGAATTCAGGGAGAAGCAACTCAAGTCTTTGATGAAATTGTATGCTGAGAATTCAGAGGCCATTATACAAGCCCTGCACAAGGACCTGGGAAGATCCCGTGCGGAGTCTGTGGTCCTTGAAGTCGAGTTCACCATGCACGATCTGGCAGACACATTGAAAAATTTGAGATCATGGGTTAAGCCAGATAAAGTGAGTTTATTTTTAAGTCCACAAGAGATTATCAACATGAATCATCATGTAATTGTCCACTGAAGGACAAATACACATCTCCTTCTGCCTTCCCGATTCTAAGCTTTCCTCATTCACTGTCTCCTCGTAAACCTCTAAATATCATCCGTCAATCTTGTTTTTTTTGTTACGTTTAGTATTCAACCTTGCTTATTATGTAATAGATCATTAAGTGAATTTTTGTTTCATCTAACTAAAAAGAGTTGTTTTATTTTATTTCATTTTAGTATATTTTTTAAAAATGAGAAATATTTGTTTTTATTATTTACTAAAATACTTCAATTTCATAATATTTCTGTGAACCCAAGCGGCTCATTATTATAAATATGTATCATATTGTGGTAGAGTGGGTTCAAACCGAGAAACTCTGACTCAAGAGTCCGCGACACTAACCACGGCACCATAACCCGTCACATTTTAATCTGTGTTGGGAACAGGAGGGATAATCTAGTGTGGGCTAATCGGGAACTTCTCTGCATTTGCTTATTGCTGGAAGGAAACCACATAAAACTCCTTATTAGTGTCCTTAGGGTCTTGAACAAATAACAATGTTACATTAAAAAATGTATGAAAATAGTTCATTCAAAAATAATTTTTGTATATTTTATAATGTAACATTTTTAAAGGCACAGGCATGGTTTAGAAATAACTCTTATTTTAGATGAATTTATAAAAATAAAATTAACAAATTCAATGTTTGATTCCAGCCAGAGAAAGGTCTTATGAATTCTTTTGACGATGTTCTAATCTACAAGGACCCTTACGGTGTAGCCCTAGTGATATCTCCGTGGAACTACCCTATCCAACTGGGATGTGTTCCCCTAGCTGGAGCCTTGGCAGCTGGAAACACAGTTATATTCAAACCCTCCGAGCTCTCCAACGCTTGCTCCACACTGATCGCCAACCTAATACCCAAGTACCTGGATAATGTAAGACTGCATAATAATAGATATACTTCAAATATTTTTTTTTTACAATATATCTAACGCTTCCTGGCAAAGGATCACAGTAGTAAAAATCTTATGTTATAGGAATTTTTATATATTTTTTCTTTATTTTAAATTGTTTTGCATTTGACAAACTATTATTATTACATGTACAAAAAAGTATTTAATATTAATACAAAAAAGAATCCCACAAAGGCATGGCCTGTGTGTGGGTGTATATTTTATTTTAGGTCATAATAAAAGGGCACTGACAAGAATACAATAGTATCAGAAATAAAATTAGATTAATAGTGCTCATATTATATAAAGTACAAATATTTGATTTTAACAGAAAACATAAAATCAAAAAGATGAAAATGAAAAAAGTTTTGCAAATATGATATACGAGTATATATATTCTTAGTTATATTTTTGGTTCCCAATATTGTTTATTCAGGGGATTTGTATAAGTATGTGTTATGCTATATTGGGTGCCCCTACGCCTCCATAGTGCACGCTTGGCTACCGTTCTAAAGCTCCCGGGTTCGCCCCCCCCAGGGGGGGGGTTTAAATAAATAAACGTGATTTTTTTCACATATTTATTCAATATTACTCTGGACTGGTACCTGGAGTGCTGATCACCTCTCCATCATGTGTGAATGATCAAGATAACACTGTGTTTATTGATGCAGCGCCCTATGCACCATCGGGTGCTGATGAGGGTTTGAATGAATGCTACTTGGATTTAGAGAAAATTAAGTTGTGACTTAACGAATATTGGGCCCTATGCACCATTGGGGTGCGGATTAGGGTTTTAAATAATGAATGAAGATCGACATAATTTAGCCGATTTAAAAGAAATGTTTAACTGTTACAGGAAGTAGTGCAAGTGGTATTGGGTGGCATTGAAGAGACTTCAGAGTTACTGAGGCACCGGTTTGACTACATATTCTTCACAGGATCCACTGAGGTGGGCAGGAAAGTGCATGAAGCTGCCAATAAGCATCTCACCCCTGTTACTCTTGAATTAGGTGGCAAAAGGTAATGAAATAAATATTCATAACGCATGATTCTTGCAATTAAGGGGATATTCGCAAACATTGAATTGATTCCACCGGAGACCACCGAAGAGGTCACATGTCTGTTCAAGCCCAATTTTTTTTTTAAAGAATTTTTATTGTTTTTTTTTCAATATAACTCCTTGCCTAACTAAAACTCTTTTCTTTTTAAAACCATATAATTATTTCAAAGAAAAACTTATTTTTTTAATGCAAAACGTAAAGAACGGTGTTTTCAAAAAAAAAACGAAAAATGTTACCTGTTTGTTCGCCTCCATAGTGTGATGGTCAACACATTCGACTACCGTATTGGAGGTCCCGGGTTCGATTCCCAGAGAGGTGAATTAAATATAAGTGAATTTTTTACTTTAATATTTATTCAATATTACCCTGAAGCGGAGGGCTGATCACCTTTCCTTCATGTGTTAACGATCGAGATAACACTGTGCTTATATGATGCAGTGCCCTATGCACCATCGGGTGCTGATGAGGGTTTGAATGAATGCTACTTGGATTTAGATAACATTGAGTTGCGACTTAACAAATATTGGGACTTAAAACGATATATTATTTTGAAAAATAAAAATACTTTGTTTTTTGATCAACTCACATTTTTACTAGCAACCAACTAGTTTCGGCAACAACCTGTTGCCCCCTTTAGGGTTTAATTTATGACTAAACCCTGAAGGGGGCAACAGGTTGTTGCCGAAACTAGTTGGTTGCTAATAAAAATGTGAGTGGATCAAAAAACAAAGTATTTTTATTTCTCAAAATAATATATCAATATGATCCACAAAGTTAATGCTTTCAATATTCAAAACACTTAATTAATATTTTCAGCCCAGTGTACATTGACAGTTCAGTTAACTTCGATATAACCGTGAAGCGAGTACTGTGGGGCAAGTTAATCAATTCTGGACAAACTTGTATAGCTCCCGACTATATTCTGTGTACTAAAGAGGTGCAAGATGAATTTGTTAGGCGAGCCAAGGTTATTCTGGACTCCTGGTACACCGAGAACCCTCAAACCTCACCAGATTTTGCCAGGATCATTAATCAAAACCATTTCAAGTAAGTATATTAGCTGGCTTAATAAACTATTATATTTTATTGTTAAACTTCTGTATTGATATTACATTTTGGAATTTCAAGAAGACTAAAGGCGGGCTATACTTTATAAAATGCAGCAGGTTTCCGAACGAATACCATTTATAATTTAATGAAGGTTGTTTAGCTAGTCTAATAAAGAAATATGGATATAAATAATGTCGTAAATCTGTGTTCTTTTTATTATTTCATTCAGAATATTTTTTAGATCTAACAAGATAACTGTAATTTTCAAAAAACATTTCTAACAAATCATTGAAATATAATCACTATCTTTACATTAAAACAAATTATAATTTTACATCATTCTTTAAGTGGACAAACACATGCAGTATAATAATGGTTAGATGTTATTTTTGCATTGAAATATATATTTTTTTTTGTACTTTTTAGTCGGCTTACGGCCCTCATTGACCAGAGTAAAGTTGGTTATGGTGGAAAATACGATGCAGCAGAGAAATATATCCAGCCAACTATTCTAGTTAATGTGAAGCCTGATGATCCCGTCATGCGCCAAGAAATATTTGGCCCAATACTACCAATACTCACAATAGACAACGCATTCGAAGCTATCAATTTTATTAATAGCAGGTGGGTTTCTGTAATCCATAGATAAATAATAACTTTTATACTTAATACTATAAATAATCTGATTTTTATTTATTTTTCTAGGGAAAAACCACTGGTGTTATATATATTTTCCAATAAGAAGAAAGATATTGACTTGATAATTGAAAATACTTCTTCGGGAGGGCTATGTGTCAACGATACAATAATGCAAATGGCAGGTTTGTGTATATTGTATATTTAAGTAAACGTAAAGATTGACAATAAATTGTGTCTCACGCAGAGCAACTTATGCATCATTTATTACATAGTCAAAGCAACATCATAAACATTATATCTTCTATAGGTTTTTCATAATGACATTGGCTTTAACGATTGTCAAGCGATACTTGCGCATCTTCCGTGTGCCTTTTTAAATAGACCTTGCAATCCGCTATAGACCGCTCATCATGTATACGGGAGGTAACCTATCGATTTGTCAATGACAACAATAATGGAAAACTAAATTCAAACTAAAGTCGAAGTCTAAAACAGATGTAAACCTACTGCAAACATAATTTATATTGTTATAATTCAAAATCCCAAGAGGTTAATGACGGTCAAAAAGTGACATCAATTTGATTCAGATAAAAATTGGCATCAATTTTATTTGTACTATGCGGATACACCTAGCAGTTTTCATCCTAAGCTCGCCCAAAAAATCAGCTAGATCATAATAAATACTTTCAGTTGAATTTCATTATTCGGTATTTAACAGTTCAAAATTTTATTTTTAGTGATTTCACTGCCTTTCGGAGGAGTAGGGGCCAGTGGAATGGGATCGTACCACGGAAAAGCGACTTTTGATACATTTGTACACAAGAAAAGTTGTTTATCAAAGAATTTCAATTCAATTTTGGAAAAGATTGCATCGTAAGTACATTTATATTTCTGGGGTTGGATGTTAAAAATATGAACCTATATTAGATATGACAATGAGAGTTACATATAAAAAGGTGCATCAAAAGAATTCTTTTCTTTATACTGAAGGAGCCACGCAAGGTGGAATTCATGGTGTCGGTGGGAAATCTCCATAAAAAGGAGAAATATTTTATAGATTCAAATGTGTAGAAAATAGTGAGAAATCGATAATAACTGATTTGCTTATTTCACAGGCTGTCTAAATAAGCATTTTTGGTAACAGATCCTAGTAACATTATCCCCGAAATCAACAAGTAAATGTTTTAACAATCAAATGTTTTTAGATGCCGATATCCGCCGTATTCTGAGAAAAAATCTAAATTGCTGGTTTTTATCGCTAAAACATATCCTGGCATCCCTTTCAAGTATCTACCCCACATGGGCATGTTCATCCTTGGAGCCGTAGCTGCATATGTTGCAACCATTTTATAATGAATTAATTCCGATAACTTTTGGAAGAAACATATGCTCAAAGGAATACACTGAAACCCATTCATGAAAATATCAAACATAACACAGCTGTATGGATTGTTATAGCTGTAATATAATATGATTTCGTTCAGTTATCAAGTTACCTGTGATATAAAAAATGCACAAGTAATATGACCTTTCGCTTCCCAACTATAAAATATGACGGTTTCCCAATAATTCAATTAATCATAGTATGTAATAACCTCACTCTACTCTGCTATTACATTCAGATATAAACATTAGACAAAACTTTGCAAGATCTTATGAAAAATTCTAATCAAATAATTTTGTAAAACTGTATTGAGAAATTTTTAAATGTGTATAGATTGTTAATGACATAAACTATGTACATATATGGTATGATGATACGTCACTGGATTTTTTCATATGTTAAGAAAAATATAACCAAATGCTTAGAGAGGCACAAAATACTTTTGATATATTTTATCACAGACTCTTTACTTAGAAATGATATATGTATATATATATATTTATAAAACATAACAAAAAAGAGAAGAAAAACGATATTGTAAGAATTGTGTATTCATTTATTTATAATATAACATTTTTTATTGATCTATAAAATAAAATAAAAACAAAGTACAAAGAAAATATCTCGAAGACAAACACTATGTGGCAATATAAATCAGTTTCTGTATATTCTATTTTAACTTTTTTGTAATGTACATATTATTTACAAAATGAATTCTGAGGAAACATAAAATAAAGAGATCCATAATAAATATCTTTATATAATACATATTTAGTAATATATTTCACACAAATCTTTTTCTTCTATCCTTTATCCGCATTCAATGGTGTACAGGGCACATCATCATACAATGCAGTGTTGTCTAAGAAGGCAAGATGATCAGTGCTGTGTTTCAGGTATCAGTCCAGGGTGGCATTATATTAGATTAGGGAGAAAAAATTATTTTGACCCCCTGGGAATCAAACTTGGGACCTACCTCCGCACGGCGGCCAAACACATTAACCACTGCATTACCCAGGTGGACTAACCTAAGACACTTATTAAAGAATATGGAAAAACAAATAAGAAACATAAATTTAAATAATGTCGATGGTCACTATGAGAATTTTAACTTCACAAAACTCTTTTTAGATGAAAATCAATAATTTTGAAAACTGAAAATTACAAAAAATGTGGATTTCCAGATATTAGTAGAAATTTTCGCTTTATAATAATTGTGAGAAAATATATTAATAACAACTTTTAGACAAATTTATTTTTAAGCAAACGGAATGGATTGAAATTACGTTTAGCCGAAGTCATCAGGTAGGAATGTTCCATTGTATTCACTTTAGGGGCCATGTACGGAACTACAGTTCCTTGAGGTAGTCCACTGATCAGCATGTCCTTACAGTTAGGATTGCTTTCTCCATACACAAGAGTGTTTACGTTTGCTAAGTCTTGTGGTTTCACGGGAGTAATAATGTACAGCTTTCTATTCACCACATCAATGCCTCGAATTATACCTGCAATAGTTTAAAATAAATTATTCGTAACAGCAGATCTTAAGATTTTGTAGAATCTGATTTGACAGAAAAATAAAATAAAATATATTATCTTGTTTGTGAAAGTCTAATTAAGACAAAAGAGAGATTATTTCAATTTCTGTTGGTAGTTACAATATTGTTTTATTGCCATTGCATCATTAAGAAGTCATTTGTTTCACATGAACATACTCAGATAGTGACTTATGCATAAATACAGTATTTTGCAACGGACATAATTTTTTAAATATCGTAAAAAAATTACGATGCTCTTGGAGGGCTCTCAATTCTAAAAATATAAAATCTGATTTAATAAGCAAGCTCCACTTAAAATAATTAACCTTTACTCACCATATCCATAGCAATAAGCAAGACCAATTTCCAGTATAGTATTGGTATCTTTTTTCTGATTTTGAGCATCAAAACGCTTATCTTTACATAGAGCAACCATCTTTCCATTAAGGACACTCGGGGCATAAGAATACTCTACATAGATATTGTTAAATGCGAGGCCAATATCATCCATCGATATTCTAAAAAACATATTTGAATCAAAATAATAAAATATTCCTACATACGTTGTCATCAACAATGAAAAGTGTTCTGTAAACCTTTCAACAGTACTACATAATATTTAGTGCTGAAATTGGTTATTTGAATAATATATATACTTACACATAAGGAACCATTTCTAGAATAGACAGAGACTTCCCCGTAAGAGTTTGACTAAAATACGCTAAAGCGTTGAGTAGTCTTTCAACTTTCGGTACCAAAGATCTGAATGGGGAAGATTTGCCATTATTCCAATAATTCTGGAATGGATCAAGATTATAATATGTATAAGTGTGCCGGTGAAATTCAACTTGTACTTCAAATTCACATCCTTCCTGATGCTTGTTCACATTTGTTGGTAGTAAATCAAAGTCGAAATTATTCCTCAGAATGTTGCTCTTCAATTCGACAAGAATGCTCGGCTTAAAAATGTTAATTACACCAGTCAACAACTTCAGACCCAACTGTCCCGTAAATCCCATTGTGTTGATAATCCACGGCAGAGAATTATAATTTGTATTACTTTGGCAATATTTAAATAGATCCTGAACACATTTGATGTATCTCCTTTCATTATCAGCTACGTTTATCAAAGCGATACATATACTCCTGGAACACAAACAAACACTTTATTAGTGGTAACTCTGGTTATAGAAAATGAATAGGACATTATCAGCAGAATGGAAAACTAACGTTCCCATCGGAAAATCTATGTTTCAAAAATATAGTTTTAATTCCATTTAAAAATCCAGATCATATTTGATAGTTAGCGGTTTAATATATCCCCATATTAGAGGTTATTAGTTAAGGCAAAGTGGAGTTAATCTTGTTTCTTTTTAAAATGATTGAACAATTTAGTGACAACATATTGAATGCATTAATATATTTTACCTATCTGGCTCCATTAGATGTGTGAAGTTAGGACCGAGTAGAGGTTCTTTCACTAGAGTTGCAGAAATAAGTCCGGATATAGTGAATTCAGGCTGACCAGGATCTAAATCTATTACCAACACCGGACCGCCGTTTGATAAAGTTTTATTCACCAAGTAACGCAAAGTTGTTGATTTACCAGCGTTCTTTCCACCGCAAATTAATGTCACATTGCGTTTCTGTACTGTAAAAAAATATAAACATTTGTACAACAAATACCAGAGGACGCCCACGCTGCGAATATATTTGCAACTTATACGAGGACATGGGCTGTTCAACATATGAAGGCCTGAAGAGGGTTTTGCAAAATAGACTGGAGTGGCAAAGGAGGTGTCATTTGTTGCTGCAGACAAATCCATAGGATTGAGACAAAATAAGAAAATCTACAAATATCAATATAATCCTACATACATTACATTATTAATATTGTTACAATTATTTTTAAATCATTAAAAAATGTTACTCACATGTTCTTTTTCTTTTCGATATTTCTTCGGATATAGATTCCCAGACATCGTAATTTGTAAATAACCCTCTCCGCAACTCTGTGGTAAAATGGCACTTCAAAAGCTTGAATATATCAGAATCATAACTGCCTTTATCAAATTTCTCCTTTGAGAATATATCTGCGTTAAAAAAGTGTTTGGATACAAAATCCGTCATTCTGTTACGATGAGGCTGTAAAAGTAGAAGCGAATCATCTTCGCCTAATTCTTCCGCAATGTCCTCTGCCTTGGTTCTCGGAATGCCAATATCGGTCAATACTGATAATTTAAATTTATTCTTACATCCGGTTAAACTTTCAAAACACAATGAGCTATAATTTGGCAAGCTGTAAATATCCCTCGGTATCTCGGTCAATTGTGAACCTAGGATTTCCACAGAGCCATGAAGCAACGATGCCTTTAATTTTCCACAAAAATACAATTTAGAATCAGGTTTCAACATCACGATACAGTAATCAGTAAAAACAAAAGATTTGTACGTTTTAGGTTGAAGTGATGGTGGGAGAATTATCTTTTCATTATTAGAGAGTGAAGACTCATCTGTTGAGAAACAATCATCTGTGGGGGCATTTAATAATTCGCAAGTATCTGTACTCTCTTCTTGAGGTAGAAAGGTCTCTTTATTCTTAACATAATGCTTCATACGAGAATAGTTTCCCTTTGCCCGAGAAGTAGATTCCATCTCATAATTTGCAGAAGATATTGATGCATCTTTGCTAGGATTGCAATGATGGAATACTTCCATGACAGAATTTTTGTAACTAGATTCCTTGATTAATTTTCTTTTTGGTTGGCTTAATTTACTAGCACCAAAAATATTTTTATATACTGGATTCTTCAATTGACGTTTCAAAATAGTTTGCGAGGGAACGTGTTTGTCGGTTGTTGAAATATCTCTATATAGAGGATTTTTCAATTTACGTTTTAAAACGGTCGGAGAGGAGACGTGTTTTTTGCTCGTTGGAACGTCTTTTTTTATTTCTTTTAAAATTTTTATAGCGAGGCTTCTGTTTGGATCAAAGGGCTTGTGTTCAGTTTCAGTTGTAACATTGAGTTTTTTCTTCTTTTTTGTGCTTATTTTGTCATCTTTATTTTCAATTTGAAGAATTGTATGAAAAGGATCACTTTTACCATTTGAATGTATAACACTATTCGATGGCTCGGTAGGTTTTATATCTAAAAGTATGTCAGATATAACATTTATCATCATATTTTCTTCAACAAGTGTGCCTTTTGCTTGAATATCTTTATGCTGAATAAGTTTGTTGCATATAACTTCTTCACCTGAATTCTTATTCTTAGTTTCCGATGGAGGAATCACATCCAGATCGGTTAAATAATCAATATCCGTTATATCTGCATCGTAATCTGTTTCATCCAAATTTTCCAATTCGAGTAATTTCTTCAGTTTTCTTTTGAATGTGATCTGATCTTTCCTTTTTTTAGAATTACCAATAACTTTAGAAATATTTTTCGAGACATTTTTTCTCTCCATTTTACAAGAAATTGTTCTGCGAAAATATAAAAAATTGTACATTGTAACATTGTATACAAACAAATGAACTTTTGATGAAAATTTTGCAACATTAAAATATATTTATTAACTTATCCAAAAAACTAAAATGGTGCTATAAGACCGTATACTATGAAAGGTTGATGCATGATTAACATTAAAGGGGATTTACATTTTTTCTTGATATGTGTTATTATATTCCAAAACACAATATTTTAAAATAAAAGCGAACAATGTGTTATTTAAAAAAACTTGAGGTTATGTTATTAAAAATAAATATATATTTTTTAAATAAAGTAAACAAAACTATCCTGACAAGAGATTAAAAAATTGTGTGTACCTTTAAAAATATATACAATTTTCAAATAAATATTTCCTTCGGCCACCAGAACACGTGAAAAAAACAAGTCTGGGAAAAGTTGTCAAAATTCAAATCAAAGATTATTTAAATATACATCCATAGATCTTACCACAGACTAGAGTCACTTAGACGTTAGGTACACTCTGTTCACAGTTATTTTACCTCTATTTTAGTAGGTAATTTTTTTGTAATCACTCAGCTATTTCAATATATTATTTCCCGGCACCTCTTTTGGACCAGTTATTTAGGTTATACTTAGTTACTTTTTTATTTCCCAATGTTTTGCTTTCTATTACAAAAATCACATTTAGGGCTTTATAGTGGTAACGTTGGGTTATGTATAAAAATAATTTCGTATTATTTATTCCGATTGTATACCGTGTCACAATCCTGAAAAAAAAACGATACGTCAAGTCGATAGAGAAAAATGTTTACGCGGTTAAAATATTTGTTCCGTTACGTGCAATGTTTGTCTTTTTATGAATTGCAAAGTCACAATAATCTCATGTTTATATCGAAATATGAATCCCTTTTCCGAATGAAGGAAAAATACAATTCCTTATTCGGGAAATGAATAATTTTCTTTTCGGAAAAAAAGAATGAAGGTATCCGGTTCCACTTTTTGTATGTGCTTTTTTACATTGCGGACGTTCTGAATTACCTAACTGAAAATTGACGTGTGCGTGAGTATAATATACTCACTCAACAGCTGTAAATTTTTTAAAACAGATCGAAACAAAAAGCAAATCTGCTGTTTTCTTCTGTCAGTTTTTTTGTTATTATAATAATTTGCTGCTGTTGTGTCAGTTCCCATTGAAAGATAATAAACGTATATTATCCATAATCTCGTTGCAAATTACAAATTTGTTTCTGCAGTAATGTCTGATTCGGAAGACACTGCGCAGTTATTAGGATCAAAATCCTCAGACATTCGTAACTCGTTAATTTTAAACACCAGCCATGTAAAACCAGCGGATATTAATTTAAATTCCAACAAGAGCAATACTTTATTTGTATTAAATGGACGCAAACATATTTTTGAGGCGTTTTCGCCTGTGCAATCTTACGTGGGAACTTCGGTCGCCGTGTTGGCGGGACTCTCTTTTGGCTTTGATATGACAATTGGCACAAACCTCCTATTGTCCCTCGGGAGTGTTTTGGACTTAAATTGTTTTGAACACAAATTACTCATAAACGGCTGGATAGCTGGAGCTATTATCGCAACTATGTTTGGAGGTAAATTCTTAATAAACGGAATGTATCATACACTTTTGTTTTCATGCACACATCCAAAGTTTGTAAAATATACTTTGCTTACTTTTTAGGAATCATAATGGATAAGTGTGGACGCCGTGGAACAATGTTAGGCTCATCCCTGATACTATCTGTTAGTTCTCTACTAGGAGTTACAAGCGGCAGTTATTTGATTCCCTTTGTTCCTCGATTTATATCTGGATGTTCAGGTATTTAATTCATACTACTATGCAGAGTTACTTGTAATTTAATAAGATTACTTTTGGGAGGTTGTAGTAGAAGTGATTGACTATGTATTGAGCTACATTCCATATTTTACCCCAAATTTCATTCACACAAATATTAGTTCAGATAAATATCAATTTAAAATATTCAGTCAAATAATATGAATAAATATTTTTTTTCTCTAATATTTTTAATATTAGAGATTTATAGATTTATAGATTATTTTTAATATTATGAAACAGCAAATATTTTCATAATATTTATTTATTGAACGGCTAATGCCTTTAACATAATACATATATATAGTAACTAATATAAAAATACACTAATAAAGAAACAAAAAGTCTTAAACATAGAATAATAATAAAATAACAAATAGTAAGCACTGATAATACTGGTATAATATAAATATATGCATGTATCCATTTGTATTGTGTTATTTTTTTATAAAAACAAAAAACAAATAATATACCAGAAAGTCAGTTAGTTTTTAAAATAAGCAATGGGATATTGAATATCTGACTCTACAGATAAGTTTGTCGACCCGTACTCTATTCAAATCTAGTCATCCCAAACTAGTCTTTTTCTTGGTTAGTTTGAAGATATTGTATAAGAGAAATTATAGTTGAAAAGCTTGAATAATTACATCCCTGCAATTTAAAGATATAATAATTATGTGTTGGTGGTTTGTTTATATGACTATTTTATGATTCCCGTCAGATGAATTGTTTGATGGATGAATCATCAACAGAAATTGTATTGTAATTTGGAAAATCTACAGTTACTGCCACAGACATACATACTTGATTAGCTTCAAATGATTAAATTAGAAAACCGAATTAACTGACAATTCATCTTTAGAAAAGCCGTTTTTTATATCAATTACCATGTCTACTAATACATACCAATGGCGTGCACAGAGTTTTTATCAGGGTAGGCTGTAGGGTTGGGTAAAGATAAGGCATAGTAGGCACTGGTCGTATTTCTATATGAAACGCGAGTAATCCAGGGTTGGCACTGCTTTTCTGCCTATATAGAATGCACGCCTCTGACTAATACATATTTGATTTCAGTGTGCAGTCTCCTGATGTCCCAGAGTGTGTATATTACAGAAATATCTCGAAGTGAAACTCGTTCCAAAACTATTGTCTCCCAGCAAATCGGCCTACAATTCGGGATCCTATTTTCCGCTATAGTGGGAATGCAAAACGCAACTAATCAGAGTAACCAATTTTTCCACATGATTACAGGTTTGTATTATTATATTAACACATTTTGGGCAGGTGTTTTTTATGCCTGCCGACTGCTGGCGATGAGATTGGATAATTGTGTACATATAGTTAAGACCTTAACAAAGAGATTGGTACATAATATTCATATAAAAACATGAAATAATTCCTTCTTTTCTGACTTTGAAATGAGGCCGGCCCAGAAGGTAAAAATACCCTTCCCGTCCTTAAAGATCAATTGACCGAACGGGTAGAAATACCTTTCCCGTCCTCAGTGTGTTAACTGCGTGCTGTCTTGGAAAATAATGTTGCTTTTGGGGTAATGTGTCCATCCGATTTCGTGTGATGAATGTTTGCTGTTGTTTGTTCGGTAAACATAAAACAAAAATACATTTTAGAACTAAAAAAATATATCACAAATAAATAATTTCTATCAAGATTTTTACTAAGCTCAACATAAATGAAGAAATCTCTTCAGATAGGAATATGGAAGTCTGGGCATTTACAGGGCTTTCGACATTCAAAATAAAGTAATTTATACTTTAATTAAATTAGAGTAGTAAAATGGTTGTTACTTATTTATTTTATATTACATATTTTAATTCTCATTAAAAAAATATATATCTTACTTTATTGCACCTATTTTCAGTTAACAGTAAAATATGTAATGGCACGTATAAGGATGTGATTTTATATTTATATATCTTTCTTATAACTGCATATGTATATGTAGGATAGTCTATTCATATATGTATCTATACATCTATTCTTCCAAAAACCGGCTTAAAATGTATAAATAAATAAATCTCACTGACTCGAGTCTTACGGGTTATTTCTTCACCTCCAGGTATGGTTTGTGCTTTTGGGATCAGCATATTTGTGGTCACCTATATCTTCCTCCCTGAGTCCCCTCACTATGTTATATCGAGAGAAACCAGATCCAACTTATTGGACCAACATTACGGGAGTACTGAGTCGCATTGCTCCGGCGGCCAGTGGTGGAGTCTCGCCAAGACTCTGGGTCTGGTGATCCTCATCCAGTGTTGCGGGCGCTCTTGGGTACTTTACTACGCACCGCGAGTGTTTGCCTTGATGGGAATATGCTTCAGTATTGCGGATGGCACTGCTGCGCTGACTACAGCTATAATAAGGGTAAATTCTTTTTACATACTTTATTGTTATTCACTTCAATTTTCAAATGGTACTCGATCTCGATAAACTGTACTTTCAACCACCCTCCAAAGTAGAATTAAATACCTAAATAATACCACATCATTTTTTGAGGGACAAAAACTCGTGACATCTGACAACTTATAGGATTTAAGTTATAGGTTTGTTGACATCTCAACATAGATGAAGAAGAAAACGGAAGTCTGGGAATTTACAATTCTAATAATTCTTGTACAATGTTTTCGAAATTGGATCATATATATAGATATACGATCCAATTTCGAAAACATTGTGCAAGAATCATTAGAATTGCAAATTCTCAGACTTCCATATTCTTCTTCATCTATGTTGAGATGTCAAAAAATAATATGAAATAACTCCTATAATTAAGGATAATCCAGATTTGTATTTGGACACATTCAAAATGTTATCATGTTATAGTTTTCCATATAAAACGTGTTGCATCAGTGGAAAAATTATTGATAATGTATTATTTTAAACATAAAATATTATGGTTTTTATGATTATATTATATTATTTGCTATATAATTGCTACAAAAAATACCCATAGCCTTTATTGTGACATCTGATAAAGGAATTTAGAATTTAAAAATATATGCACAATCCCAACTTTATCCCAAACAAAAAAGTATTTTTTGTATAATTATCTCCATCAATACCTCAAAAATGACAATATATCTGGAGCTAGATGTCTTTTAATACAAGGTTTCATATTATTATGTAAATTTATTCAGTGACTGATGTAACTATTTTGTTTTAGATAATATCATGTATCATTCTCCTGTATACGGTGGGTCGTCTCGGTGTAAGAGTCTCCATACTAACCTCCCTCTCCATTATGACCCTGTCTGCGATTCTACTGAGCGTTATAGCCGGCTTTGACCAGATGTATTCTTCCGTCATCACTCCGGGACCTAGAATCTGTAATGTTCTGCCGATCTACACCTCCATTGGGATGCTTCCTCTGGCCGATGAAGCTGAACTTAAATATGCTGACTTTGAAGCATTTGAAGGCAAGTTCAATTTCAAGTTTAACCATTACCTGTGTGTATATGATATATAATATTTATTTTCTCTTTATAATGATTTCATAATATCGATGTGCTTTTGTCTTTGATTAGTGATTTTCTACCAACTTTCTGTAAATTAAACTTAATTCTAAATAACATATTTATGCGACTAATCAACCTGTTAAGACTTAATCTAAAGAGGGAGAATGCTTCACTCAATCTTGTCTTCTATATGTACATATATCGGCCTTCTGTGAAATTTTGGTGCCTAATTGGTGAGAGCGACAAAAAAGTAATGCAGTTTTCATAAGACGCCATGCACTGTGGCACGTATTAATCACATGCATCGCTTGTCGTCTGCATAGAACATTTGTTTCAAACTAAAATGAAAGCGAATAGCCTTCTCTCGCAGGTAACTCCACTCGCCCGCCATACCCCCTGCTGCCGACACCTGTAGCGCTGCAAGCTAGCACGTGCAACCCCCTACACTGCGCTTCCTCCGAGCTGCCGCCGCCCACCGCGCTGCCTGCCACGCCACGTCTGGCCGCCGTCATTGCGGTGCTCACCTTTGAGGCCGGTTTCACTCTCGGCTTTGGCTCGCTGGGATGGCTCGTCGCCTGCGAGATATTCCCCACACGCTGGCGAGCCCGCGGCCTCGGCCTGTCTGTGGGACTGTACTTGATCATGGACCTGGTTGTGCAGACTATATTCTTGAAAGTAAACAGTGAGTAACTTTTATTTTACTCGCATCTGCAAAGTCCAGATTCCAAATTCATTTAGTGTGTCTGTACGGCGATATGCATTTGTTTACAAGATAAATAGATAAATTACACTTTGGCTGTTACCTCTCGGTTTCAATCCTCAAATACTTTATTAGTACGGCAAAAACATACATGTCAACTCTTTCATACCTTCACTGAATACTTCCTGAACTTGCATAAAAATCAAAGTATGTATTTGGTTCCTAATGGTATATATTATTAAATGCCCGCATTATGACAGCATTTAAAAAAAATTGCTTTTTTATTAACATGAACAAAATAACTAAACATATCGTAGTCGTACAGGAGAAAGTGACCAACTACCAAATCGTAAAATGTTCAGGAGGGCCACCTAAGTCACTTTTGCTTGGCAACAAAATAAACATCAATGCAGTTAGTCATAATTACCTAGTCAATATATTATACTTAAAAGTTTAAAATCCTTAACGATGTTTTCAGGGCAATATTAGGCTAGTAAGATATCAAACACTCAATGATCACGGTTTTGTAAAAAAATGCACTTGGTCACTTTCTCCTGTATGACTACGATATCTTGCAAACAACCCCTTTATCAATCAAACCTAAAAATGTCAAGAACACGGAACCGTTAAACGTAAACATGTTCGCCTTCATTGTGTAGTTGTTAGCCCATTTGGTTACCATGCTGGAAGGTGAAGGTTTGATTTCCAAGGGGAATTTGGCAGTGTATCTCTGTGCCCGCTGTACATCTCACTAGAATTGACAGCAAGCTATTCATATGCAAATATCACTAATAATATCTTCTTTTTCAGTTCCACTCTACAGTCTCTTCATAATCTTCAGCGTGATGAATGCTCTAACATTTGTAGTATGTTTTATGGTACTACCCGATACAAGAAGCAAGTCTCTGACTGAAATACAGACTACAGTTAATGAAAGGTAAGGTATTCTCATTTAATAGAAAACACCATCAGATATAATATCATTTTAAAGTGTCCACAGCATGATTGATAAGATTTTCAATGTTTCCATTGATGTTGCTTATGGATGTGACAAATTGGTAATCACATTTATTTGAGCGATTGACATTTGTACTTATTGATTGACAAACTATGGGAATGTTAGTTGAAGGCAATCTTATTTTGCCCGTGGTAGCAGAGCCGTTTATGTAATATATAAGAGTTACACAACAGACCCAAAGTTTGTATCAGTTTTTAGACATCCTTTACATCAGTTTTTCTTCATTCTCTAGTGAGGATGTGTAAAAACTGATTTGTTGAAGTTTTCATTGATTATGAATTGAAAATTTTGTTAGAGTCTGAAGAATTATCTCCTTTAAGTATGAATGATTGTTTTCCCAGACACGGAGCGTGGATGGGGAAGTTGGCCAAGCTGGTGCTGCGACAGGAGAGGGGGGGCGGTAGACAGACGCACATTTGAGATGAGGCCACGCTGTGCTATGTTGGCATGGCAACGCACCAGGGGGGCATAGCACCCTATGACGGGACACACCATTAATCACACATACTTATCATCGTACACACCGCTCCTATACATCCTAGCAATACTTTCCCCTAAGCCTGTGGAAATACATATGTTAATGAATGGCATTAAAAACGAGATATTAATTCAAAAGTAAATATTTATAATAATTTACATTATTGTTGCACATTTACACATATAAAATAATTACCTTATTCTGTCTTCAAGCCGGATGATTTAACTGTATAATTTTTCTTTCTAACAGTTTTCAGAAAAATACATAGATATTTAATTGAAAAAAAATTTAACAGTTTGTATGTATTATGGTTGGGCTGCTAATCAAGGGAGGGCGTCTGTCTGGCGGTTATCTATTGTCTAATCTCGTATAGAACATAGTAACCATTTAAAAATTTAAGTGAAGTGTATTTATTTTTTAATACTTATACGGTGCTTACTTTGTTTGTGGCAGATTAATAGACAGAGCAAATGGTTCATTGGAAATAGGTGCTGGAAACCGTGTTTACATTTTGTATATCTTTATTATGGAATATGATATTCTAGTTTCACACCTGTAGATAAATTGTATACATATTGATAATAATAATAAAAATGGTCTAGTGGAAAGTATTTCTAGAATATTCCAGTGTTAGTTTTATAATTTTTGCTTTGAGCACACTTTTATTTTGCATATTCAATGTCACTACGAAGCATTTATCAGTATTATTATTATGTATTGCAAAGGTTTTTCATCAGAAAAAACCTGCTAAGATTTTATTATTATTAATATTGTATTATTTCAGCTAGTCAATCTTAATGAGTTCAATGAATGTTTTTCAAAATTTTGGTAGTTTTTCTTTACTAAAGTTGTGATTTTGATTTTTTAATATTTATTATTCATTTATGTATTAAGTACTTAAAATGGAATTTCTTAAAATGTCCCTTGCAATGTACGTAATCATTACTCGGGATATGTAGTTTTAATATATTTTTCTGAATAAATAACTCGTAATACTCTTTATTTACAATTATTATATGTGACAAATATGAAAGTGCAACATATTCTCTGAAAGAATTCTAGGAAATCATGGTTTGATAGTATGTATACATAACATTTAGGTAGGTGATAAAAATAATTATAAATTTACTTGTAATAAAACTGTTCATTTTATTTTGGTTTAACAAAATTCCTATAGTTTATGAAATGTTTTATTTTTCTTAACTATTGATCTCTTCGTGATTTGTGATTTTTTCCATTCCATTTTGTACTAAGAAAAAAATGTATTTTATGTAATTTTAGTTTGCATTTAAAATTTGTATTTTTATAATTTATGAAACTACTGTTAATCTGTACTAATTATATATTTGCACACATATACTGTAAGTGTAGATATAATCAAATTAGAAGGCTTAGGATGTCATTGCTAAAACAAATACACTTGGTAGTAATCTGTGACCACTTCAGAATCTGGTTCAATTCCTGCGCAAGATCCCGCGTTTGTGTCGCTGTCATAAAACAATATTTGCATCATACACAATTTGAAAATGGAAGAAAATAATATTCAAATGAAAATATACCTGTATATTGGTCAGGAATTGAAAAATCATTTTATTTACAATACGCTGATTTTAATTGTATATTTTTTAAAATTATTATCATTCCGGACATTTTTTCAAGGTAATTTTTCATAAAGTTTTTTACTGATTATTATTAATTCAAAGAAAAATTAATATTGATTTAATCACCGACTTTATAAACTGCTTGTTAATTAGCAAGTAAAAAATACAAATTACCTGCAAAACAGCGCTGTGTATCAATTTGTGTATGGAAAATATTGTAAATGAGGGGAAAATTTGAGCTCGGATAGTTTACTAAAGAAAATTATAATTTCGAACGGAAAGTTAGAGAAAATAGGTGAGAATATGCTTTATTTATTTTTTTATTGACTTTTTGAGTATTTTTTTAAAATTAAAGTCAAAATAACCTAAGTATCGGTGTCAAACATGTTATTTTTCCTCTTAAGTGATTTGACTGTACTTTGACAGATATTTTAGTGGTCGTTAAGTTTTTTGTCAGTGGATGTTACAAACGTGAATGTTTACTGCGGGATAAAAAGGTCAATTTTTAACAATCACTGTGGTACATAAGAAAGTTTATATTAGTAGATATTAGAACTAGATCACAATAAACCATGCATAAACGATAATAGAAAACCATATTTACAAAATACATAGTTTACAGCCTGTAGAATACATATATGGGTAGACCATAGTGTTGTTTATTTAATTATTGTGATATTTTTCATTGATTTAAATAAATAAATCATCTAACATAAAAACTTGGCTTTTTTATTAAAATTTTACAAATGAAAATGCACATTTCTTTTTATTATTTATGCTTAGTTTAGATATTTTGTGTTGTTTCCAAAATAAAAATAAAAACATATTCTACATTACAAAATAACTATCTGTTTTTAAATAACTTTACGACAGTTAAAATTTCAACAAGATTCAAAACCATATAGGTCGAACTCGGTTATTACCTCATTATAACCTAGTTCGACTGTATATTCTTACATTATGGCATGATGGATTTTCGCAAATACATAACTCAGTAGGTACCTTTACTGGAAAATGCTAATTTTGCGACTGATACTTTCAATTGCAAAATGCGAGGTGAAATGCAAATGAAAAATGTGTTTTGTAGTCATGCATATAATTTTAAAAAGATAGAAAACAATTTGTATACTTATGGAAGACATGAGACATACGTACATATAATTTATATAAATTTTCTCTATAAATGCATATACCATAATACTGAGGCTAACAAATCATGTGATTTTTTCAACAATAAAAAATCTGCCTACTGGGATTTAGCTAATAATAATAATAATTAATACATAGTGAATGTGTACTGCCTTACTTCAGTGTTATTCATTAGATATAACCAATACCTTTCTATTTGAGATATCATTTTGAACCTTAACAATTTATTTTTTAAAAATATTTTTTAGACAATTATGAATCATTCAAACCGATAGCTAACATTCAATCAGTCATCATAGTATAAAAGTGAAAACTAATAATTTAGATTACTAATTGAATACTTATTTAAGCAATAAACTGAATCATTCCAATAAATTTGATAAATAAAATATTATTTGTTTTAATAAATTAGTTGAATATCTCTTGCCAATACAAAAAAATATATTTTATTGCATTAATAACTAATCACTTTTTTTTTTAATGAAATATTTTTGTTTAATTTTATTTCCAATGTCACATTTACAGAAACAAAATTAGGGATACATATTAAATTGAATAAAAAAATGAGTAGAAATCAAATAAATTTTAAGAACGGCGATACTAAATTACTTTATCATTGTGCCGTTGAAATTGAAGAGCCGTTTGAGCATAGTGTGATTATTTATTGGGGGTACATATTTTGTTTGGGGATTGTTAGTGTTAATTCAAGGTTAACAAATCTGCACAATTGCCGTAAGAACTTCAACGGCACCCTCAATTATTTCTACTTTATTTAGACAGATTGTATTCACTTGTAACGCACGTGAATTCATAGTCAATCTTACAAAATATTGTCAGTTTAAAGGGAAAACTCAGGCACAGAATGTTAAACACTGAAAATTTTACCATTACACATTCAAAATTAGAGGATTCATAAATTCATTGCATATTTGCACAGCAGCTTGCAAATACACACACAAAGTTCATGGATAAAAATAGTTTACTGTTTTATCAGTTGCTATGCGGATATGTATTACGTATTGGGGGGACTTTAGAAGTTCTTTATATGGAATTTTAACAGTATTATTTTAATACATACTTGTATGTACGTAAAATGCTATACTATAATTATTATGAACTAAATGCAAGTAACCTACATGCTACTCAATAATCACAGTTTATTTCCGATTGTACGTCATATTACAGTCCAAGTCGGTTTTGTAGCGAGCAGTAATAGTGACGTTTATCTCGGCGTATACATAATACACGCCAAATATTAACTCACTTTTGCATGTGTGCTTGACGGATATACCACTCAAATTTTGGTAACTTTGCAAACATTTATCAATATTGCTCTAGACTAAAAAAAAATTCAATAAACCAATGGAAAAGTACAAATACTTTTATAACCATCAAATTGAAATTTCGACAGACAAAATCCACACTTAGATTTTTATTTAAGTAAAAAGATACATCTTTGCATGCATCTTTATTGCTCAATAGGAAGCGTTATATTTTGTTATAAGCGTTATAAGCTGGTCAGAAATATGTGTAGATATTTACCAACATTTAAAAATTGTAATAACAAATTGCACGCACACCTGCAAGAAAAATGCCACAAGTCATAATATATTTTGAAATAAGGATATAAATAAATCTAGTACAAGAATGATGTAATTCAACTAAAAATTACAGTATGTATTTGAGATGCCACTTTGCTAGTAGAAATGTGTGAAATAGAGATGTATGCTTAGTTGCTGAACATCCTTATACCAAAACATATTTTGACTTGTAATACTTTTATCAGAACATTGTGATAATATCACTTGAAATGTCGGGACTTAGATGTAGAACTCTAGGTAACCAGCTAAGCTAACCTTGTCCGTTCAGTATTAACAACCCAGTTTGACTGTGTGATATTATAATAAGTACTTAAATTGCAGAATCTTTCAATTAACAAAATCATTGAGGTTCTTTTTACTCCAACTATTAATTTTTGGGGGACTCAAGACTTGCTTCAGAAAAATACTTCTTTTTTCCTTCAAGTTGGCACTACACTCGTGATGTTGAGGCATATCACACGGAGTTAGGGATATTACAACCTCTTCCGCAGGAGCTTCACTACACACAGCTCGGGATAGAGGAGTGAGATTTTCCTTATTGTATTTTATTTTAGGTTCTTGATTTACTAAAACTATATTAGCATTATTTTTTAAACAATTTCGACTAGAACCAATATCCGAATCCTTGGATAGAGACCGAACACTTTCCAAACTCTGAAACAACATTTCTTCATCGGAATGTTTGCTCGATTTAGGCTCAAACTTCTCCCTGAGCAAGGAAAATTTTCTTCTCGGACGATTACTGCTATTTCGTTTCACATTTGGACCATTTTCCACATTGTGTTTTGGCACGGTTACACTTTGGCAATCTCTATCTAGAAGAGACTGTAAAGATGAACTTATTCCCAAATTGGGTGCATCTGGTGACGAGGTAATGCCACTCTTAATTCTAGTGTCCTTAACTAATCGAGATCTAAAGGTGACTTCTTCATATGGCGAGTCATTCGGTTGTATGACAGGGAAAATTTTTACAGATTCATTTCTTGCCATCTTCATTTTAGGAGGTTGTCGGAATGTGTCTTTTTTCTGGAAATGTACTCTGGAAGCGTTATTTCTTTTCATACTACTACTTTTACTGGATTTCTGTTTGTCCTCTGTATTTTTGGTACGTTTACCATCTACACCTACTTCACGGTCATATTTCGTTTTCGGTATGGGAAAGGCCACTTTCGGAGAGGACTTGGATTCAATAGGAGTATTATCTATTGCCATTTTAGGCTGCCTACAGTCTTCCTTAATGCGTCCACCCAGTTCTGGCAGAGGCTTTTGGTCTCGGACGTCTTCTCTCCATAAAACTCTCCTCAAGCTGTCGGTGTTGCGGATTCCGGTTGCGTTAGCGTAACTACGCTCTGCCTGAATATCGGGCCTAGGAGAGTCCCACACGGCACAGTGGTACACGTTCCGGGGGGAATCGGCAATGGCGTCATTCCTGATCTCGTCAATGGTGGCCACTAAGGCACTCTCAGAGTTGTGACGCTGTCTTCGCCGCCCACCGTCCGGCACCTCGTCGAGCTCTTCCTGAATCGGCTCCAGAGTTCCCTCAGAGTGATGAATGTAAGGTTGGGCTAGGAAGAAGGACGAATCTTGGCAATAATCGGGAGACTTGAGATGCTCGCGGTCGGGATCCTCACACTGGGGAAGCTGGTAAGTGACATTGCGGGTGTAGTGTAGTTGCAACGGTGGACGCGGGGGCGGCGGCGGAGGAGGCGAGCCCCCCATGTCGGCGCAGCCTCTCCAGGAGCGCAGCCCCCATGCCTCACGAGCTATGTTGACCGCGCAGATGTTCTCGTAGTCGTGCGCAGAGAGAACTTCGCTGGGAGTTTCGAGGTCCCGTCCCGCCGAGGACCCTACTTCGGACTCTATATCGCGGTTGTCCTTGGCTCCTCCTTTGCTGTACAGATCCTTCAGTATTTCCAGAGCGATCTTCTGTATATTTCGGATATCAGCATCCTGATGAACGTTCTTTATATTTTTGAGTGTGCTTAAACATAACTTTTGCACAATATTTTCATTGAACTCGTTAATATCCGAGCTATTGATATCGCTAAAACTGAGATCGAGATCAAGGTTCAACGAGTCACTGGATGTTTTGCCATTGGTTTCCAGATCATCCTCTAACCCGTCACTAACAGATTGTAGAATCCCCATTGGTTCTTGACCATGATGCATTTTTGCGTGATCCGTTTCAAGTTGACCGGTAGAACAAATACCTCTGCGTTTCTGAGCTGTCGTAACATTGGTTTCACTCATCTCTTTAATATTTTCTAAACCGCTCTGTTCGTGGTCGACTTTAGAAAATTTTACCCCAAGTTCTGTCGGAGAACAAATGCCTCTCCGTTTATTTTTATTATATGTGTTGGAGCCGTCATTGGAAATTTCTTTTTTCATCCTGCTAACATTTTCATTTTCGATCTGGAAGGATGCATTTACGATACCACCTGGACAATCAGGAAGATTCCTGTAATTTTTGTCAGGTGTATTAGTGATAGAATAAAATTCAATGCCCGTAACATCTACCACATCGGTATTATCCACAGGAGCGGAGGCGAAAGTGGGACTACCAGCTCTCGCTATCCAGTGGTCCAAGAGCAGTTTCTTATCTGTGCATTCTGTATCCGACTGAGGGGAATGCTCCGCTGCCTGCGGAGATTCCGCACACCTGAAACCAAATCCTCGTGTGAATAAGACAAAATCTTTCCATGTAGGGTTACAATATGGAATGGCAACTCCTAGCTTACTTGGTGGCGTTTTCTGACGTGTCATGCCAGGTTGACTTCAGCGATCGTATGGAGACATTAGCGAGATGGTTTGCCTCTTTATTATTTTCAGGCGTAGTGAAATCTGTACAAGGAACGGGATTCTCCTCCTCGGTGTCACACCACCACTTGATTGGCCCGGCCGGGTGAAGCCATCTGTAGTACACAACCATGCTGCTCAGCCCTGAAACAAATATTAATATAGATAAATGTATAATACTAGGGCTGTCAAATTTCAACATCAGGATTGTCATTATTTGTCTGACACAAATCGACCATCTTAAATTAAATGTCGTACATACATAGTTTTTGATGAGTTTGCATTTAGTTTTTTTAGTAAAATGGGAAATGTGTTTATATGGGGACAAAAATATGGTAAAAATTAGACATTTTTTTGCAAGAAAATGCATTAAATTAATGTTCATATTATTGTTATAAGTTGTAGGATAATTTCTTTATGTTATATCACTAATGTTTTTCTTTGCTTTGAAACTGCGCTTTGTTTTTAACATGACAATGTCTTGCAGCACAGTCCTTCATGATAAAATAGGTAAAGGTGACCATTAAGAAATTTGACATTCTGGTAAATTACTCAATTACTCTTTAACAATAAGGTGAACGTTTTAACGCAAACGTATGCTTGAATAGATTGGTTCTTAACGATTTATGCTTATTATCATAATTTTATTGCACTGACATCATCAGGCCACGAGGAAGCCACGCTGCGAACCTCGAATTTTGAGCCTATGTAATTAACATAGGGCCAAAAATATAATTAACCTTGAGATGTAAATAAGTAATGTACCCAAGATTGTTCCGCAAATAATAATTGTGGAGGTGATGATGACGAGTTCTGGCCTCATGGCTGCGGGTTTGAAGAACAGGAAGAGCAGGAGGCAGGTGATGTTCTGGGAGATGGTGATGGTGTAAAAGGCCATCATGCGGTAGCGGGTCTGCCCTTCCCGCAGGTTGAAGAAGCAGAAACAGTAGATGACCCCCACCACGCAGTCGTAGAATGTCTCCTCCAGCCGAGATGGACAGAAGTCTGTTTTCTGCTGGATCACCCACATGGTCATCACGAACCAGTGAACACCTGAACAAATAAAACAAACCAAATATGGTTTTTATCTCTTCACTCCTATAATAAAGATTTCATACATACATACATACGACAAGCGACATCAGTTAGATGTGCTTTTACAACTACAGTCTCTCATCGTGTGCAGAAGTCCAAAAGAAATTTCTGAGGTATCCTACATGAGTAAGTACAGGTATTATCCTTGGCTCTACCCGACTGAGTTTCTACAGGGTATGCTTGGCTACAATAGTTTAGAGACTAGAAGGAATGTGTATTTGACTACGCATTTTTATCGATTGTCGCGCGGTATGATCGATAATCCTGAAGTTATCCGGAGCATTAGTCTGTATATACCCAATAGTTACCTAAGACAGAGTCGGCATAGATTATTTCACATTCCTTTAAACAGGACCAACCTGCTGATGGTTATGCCTATAGGAAGAGCTACCGCTATGCTGAGCAATATCATGCCGGATATGGATCTGTTCTATGTATCTGAGTGGATATTCCGAAGCGGGATTCTTGTACATTATTAACAAGAGTCTTCTTGCTTACTTTTTAATTTGTTTTTTAATGTATACGCTTTAAATGTTAGTTTGTAATGTATATATTTATTAATATTGAATAAGTTGAATCGAATTGATTTTAATTTAACAACATTTTGAATGTGTCCAAATACTTGTTCACAAATCTAGATTATTTCCAATCATAGGAGTTATTAATCTTTTTTTTTTTTTGACATTTCAACATAGATGAAAAAGAATATGGAAGTTTTAGAACTAGTGAATGTTATACGTGTGTAAAGTATGACTTAAATCAGCCTAAGACGGTCGAAAGCCCCGTAAATGCCCAGACTTCCATATACTTCTTCACCTATGTTGAGATGTCAACAAAATAATATGATTTTAATTTAATTGAAATTAACAAAAAAGTAGTCATTACGCCAAATTTAAAACATCTAGCCCATTAATTTATGAATAAGACTCCGGTGATGTGGCAATTTTTTTTTTTTTAATTTTTAATATACCCAGCAGTGTAAATATCCAGTGGTGGAAGGCCGTGGCGAACATGAGCAGGGCGGCAATGCGCGCGGCCAGCAGGGCCCCCCTCCACAGGGCCTGCAGGGCGAGGGCCAGCGCCGAGGGCAGCGGGCTCCCCGCCGGGAGGGCCCCCGCCCGCGCCCGGCGCAGCGCCCGCACGTAGCTCACCACGGCCCAGGACAGGGAGCACAGGGAGGCCACTACTGAAATACCTGAAACGTACAATATTAACAAATATATACAATCTAAATATTTTTTTATCTTCACTAAGGTACAGTATTCAATAAACCGCAGTTTAATTTTCTCAAAACCCAGGTAACATTTGACAGAATTTAATTTGTTTCTTAAAACACCTTAAGTTTCTTGAGTTTTTTCTTTGAAATAAATATATGGTTTTGAAACGAAAAGAGTTATTGAAAGTAAAGGAGTTAAAAAAAAAATATATATATAAAAATATGTATATATATATATATATATATATATATATATATATATATATATATATATATATATATATATATATATATATATATATATATATATATATGTATATATATATATATATATATATATATATATATGTATATTCAATATTAAAACATTAGTAAATAACCCTTTAAAGTAAGCAATTGCTGTAAATTCTAAGCAATGTAAAAAGTTTTGTAAATTTTACTTTTCTCGGAATCTTTCCATCCCTATCCGCCTCCAATGATGCAGAGGGCACTGCATTAAATTTGTCATTGAGTTTACTTGATCACTGATTCTTTTTAAGAAAAGTCAGTCTTGACTTAAAATTCTTGGGTATGGGAGTCGAATGTATTTGATAAGATACATTTATTGTAAGAGAATAAATAATAACAATAATTTTGGAAAATTTATAAAGATCCATTTTCATAAAATACTATCTCAAGGGTGAATTAAGAGAAGGAGATTACTACTACAACGAAAAATAAATGGAGGAGGCATATATCCTTTGAGGAATCTATTCTGCCTCATTTCGTAGTACAGGAGAAAGTGACCAAGTGCATTGTTTTACAAAAATGTGATCATTGACTATTTGATATCTTACTAGCTTAATATCTAATATGCCCTGAAAAAATCCAAAAGGATTTAAAACTTAGAAGTATAATATATTGACTAGTTAAAAATGACTAACTACTTTGGTGTTTATTTTCTTGCCAAGCAATAGTGACTTAAATGGACCTCCTGAACATTTACGTTTTGGTAGTTGGTCACTTTCTCCTGTACGACTATGATTTAGCAAATAAGAAAATCCACCCCATGCTCTTTATGTAAATTGAAGAATCGCCCTTTTAAGAATTTTTTTAAATGGCTACTTTGCCAGAAACTGGAAACAAATAATTAAAATTGTCATGGAGTTACCAGTGAAGATGTGCCAATCTCTCATGACAACCATGATGTAGAGTTGCAGGATGAGTTGCGGAGCGGCTTCCAGGAAGGACTCGAACAGGTGCAACATGCAGATGTCACTCTGCTGAAGGAACAGGCGCTGGACGTCATGAGGAGACTTGGATTCCCTCGCTTCGAACCCGGTCTTCAATATGAGTGTGTACCTGTGTTGGATAGCTAGACTTACTATATCATAGTAACTAAGGATCATACACATAAATACAGTGAAACTTCATCTATCGCTTTTAAAGGGACCTATTGAAATACACTATGAATGCAGGATGTATACGTTAATACAGAGGAATATACCATCAAATAAAGATACTATCCACCCAATCTGCATAACCATTGGTAGGTTAAAATTCTAAAATTACAAGTTTCAGTTGTAAATAAAGGTTTTCATTTTTTTTTTTAAATATATGGCTGAACAGAACCAAAGTTTATTGCATTGGAAATAATCTGTGATCGACATTTGCGTCACACAAGTGTTCGATAGTTTCTATCTCACACATTGGAGGAATATTGTCGTCGATTGTAACGAAATTGAGAAAATTTAAACTAACTAACTACAAATTAACTAACTAACTACAAACTAACTAACTAACTAACTAACTACAAACTAAAACTAACTAACTACAAACTAACAAAATTGAGAAAACTTATAAAAATGTAAAAAACACAAACAAAATAAGAAGCGTAATTCAAACAATGAATGCGGTAAATGGTGATAGAGAAATGATCAATGCGATCTTTTTTTGTATGAAATGAATTCGGGATAGAATAAACAAACGACACATCCGGGAAAACAATTATTCGAGGAACGATTGATAGAGGTTTCACTGTATTTTAGATTACCACTGGATTCTAATTTGTACGTTATGATTATTACAGCATTCTAATCTTCATCAGGATCGTCACTCGTGCACTTGAATACTGTACTTTTAATACTTCCGGTGTAACACCAAGGATGCTCGGACTGCTGGTTTAGCTGACTTGACGGCTACTGATCAGTCGGCCATTTTTCGTACTGACTAATCGACTTAGGAAAATTTTAAGGCACTTCTCATAAGAATATTTGTGACAGAAAGGAAACTTTCTAACAGAATGAGAAAAAAGCTGAGTTTTGCAGACCATGATCTACTTGGACTAAGAAAACGTATATAATATGGAAATATTTGTATTTGTAATGAAGTTCCTTACAATTTACAAGACTATTCACCAAGCAAATTGCATGATCACCTTTGAACCTTGTTCTTGTTTAATATTACAATCCTTAAACCACACTGAGATATGAACTATTTTATATTTTACTTGATGTATATTCAAATAACGATCATTATTACAAAAATCCCATTGTTTACATGCAGTCTTGTTTGGTATTCACTCTGAGTACACTTTTTATTTAATGTAATTGTGCTATGTTTTATAATGATTCAAAAGTTTATTGCTGTATTAATATGACAACTCTCTCTGTCTTATAGTTATGCTAAGTGTCTTATCTAGAAGAGAGTATATTAGTAGCTATAGTGTCTTATTTAGAAGAATCACTTTATTCTTTTTCTTCTAAAGATTCATGTTACTTTATATAAGTTTTAAGATTTGAAAAACAGGAATGTTTAGTTCGAAGCTTTTGCCAATTTCGGGCACAGCTTATTTAGAAAAGTTTCAATATTATTCATTTGAGTTGTAATGATATATAAAAATAAAGTTCTTAAAAACCTGTGCAGGACTCCAACTAGGCATACATGAGTGATCCAATGCCATAAAGATACGGATTCATCCATCAGATGCCATCTCATGGAAAATAGTTGAATCAGTATAGCTGGTACCAAAATTAATAAAAATGTGCCTAAAGACCAATAATAATGTTCCTTCCTCCAATAATCGGCGACTAAAATGATATCTAAAATTATCAAAACAGTGGCTAAGTACATTGAAACATGCAAAAAATCAACAAGGAAACAAAAACAAAAAACTGAAAATAACGTAGTTTAAATGAAAGAGACATTGAAGAATGAGTCAAACATCAAATTATAGTTAACTCACCTGTTGTAAGATCAGCGATAAAGGTTCCCATGGAAAAAAATACACAAATCATATCAAAATTAGTGAATGTTCTGAATTCATTGTTTGTCCGGCAATCTTTCCGACTCTGCGAAATATCCAAAACATTATCTGCCGGTTGCCGTCTTTCAGACATTTTCACAGTAGAAGATCCGCAAAAATTCCACTAAATGCCGAAAAACATTTCTGGTACAAGAAAATTAGAACTTAAAGAAAAGTAAAAGAAAACGACATAACAGACAGCTCCGGCTCACCGTCTACCAGCTCAAATTTTAAATAACTTTTTTCTTGTATCCGCAACTACCTGCCAAGTGCTGCTGCTGGTCAAAATAAGAATCTGAAATCTGGCAGTACCTACCTTTCAAAAAATAAAAACTAACAACCAGCAGGCTTATTTACATAGATAGGCAGAAAGGATACTCTATTTTTGTAGGCAAAGCACACCTCTTTCACATTTATACTTTCTCCGCTGTCTTAAGGACTTGTAATCTATCATGCCATGTTTTATTTTACCTTCCTCGATCTTTACGTCACATTCGAATTGTAAATCTATTTCATATGCATTCACTTCACGTATCCAAATATACATACTACTCTTTTCGTTTAGGGGTTTGGTTTATTTACTAAGCGAATAGTATTTTGGACGACAGTTGTGCCTGTTGATAGAGGGTATGTCAAAGTATTTAATAAAAGGGATATGGTTAATTTTTGACGCCTATTTATTAAAATTTAATTTGATTAAGAAAATACTTTTACTGCATTATAAATATATATATTTTTTATTGATACAAAGAATATTTTTTTCAATAATTCTCGAGCCAACTGAAATACATCAAATAAAATATTTAACGTAAAAAGTATGAGGAGATGCATGAATGTGGAACAGGTGAAAAATGTTTGCAAAGAGTGGTTTGGCCTTTTTTCTCAGCTGCCCCTGCGGAGAAGTGGCGTGATGGTTAATTAGTTAGTGAATTTTTTTTAAAGATTTGTTTGTATAATTAATTTATCGATAATACTTTTAAAAAATCTCCATCATTGCTTTTAGTATACAGTATTGTTTCTGTTTCAGTGTAGCCCATTTTTCGATTTTTTATATTTGCCTACCTAGCTGTTCACTTTATTTTTTAATGCCTTATGTTTTTTTTTTGCTCAAGTTCACAGACTTTTACAGATTTATCTATGAACAGAAATAATAAAAAGTGGCGTTTGACTTTGTACGTCTCACGCTGCGCTGTTTTGTTTTTCGGCATAAAGTTTCTGATTTAGTTCACACATTAGCATTTAATTGGCTTGTAGTTTTATTTAGTTATGTGAATACTTGTATACTCGTGTATGGCCACGATACTTAGTCCAATAATAATCAATATCCTCGGCGGCCGAAATAACCACGCTTACCTAGATAGGGCATAATAACAAACAAGAACACATTTTGGGGCATGTTTGTTATTGTTTTATGATTTCAATAATCGTTCAAAAATGAGTCGCAATCCAGGTTTCCCAGCATCGACGTGTTCTATTAAATTGGTACTAATATTTTTATAATATACTTTGAAAACTTTTATAAAATACTTTTAAGTGAAATATCATTGATTATCTTGCTTTGTAGCCTGATGGCAGTATTTCAAAAAGTGAGAATTCTAACATGGATAGTGATATCGAGAACAACTACAAAAAAAGACAGCAGCTTATTTCATTTGGTCATACCCAATGGGGCTTTAATAACTGGAGTTGGTCTGTTACCAAACAGGATTTAGGTAAAATATACTTCAACACTTCTTTTGGTTTATCGTTTTTTACGACTACTAAGAATATGTACTCTACAACAATATTTATGATGGTACTTTTGCAACTTAACCTGTATCCAGGAAATTACAGTATACCTAAGAATAAATTTATCCCATTTGGGCAGAGCTACTAAACAATTAATGCCATGGTTAGGTTAGGTTACTATTTTTACCTCTAGTAAACAGTGTTAAAGATTTACGCTCAAAATATGAACCTTTAAAAATATTAACTTCTAACTTAATGTGAAAAATATCACATTTTTTTTATCATTTTTTTAGATTTCATTGATTATGCAAATGGGAAGGTTACTGTGGGAGTTGTGGCATTTGTTTCTGTTTCAATCAAGTCTTTGGGAATACACAGAGAAGACATTGGATATGCTACTTCTGTAGCCACTCAGAAGGGTTCTGCTATACACAATGCTAGAAAGGTTTGTATATTGTACAAGTAAATATTGTTGGTGCATGTTTGGAAACCCCCTCAATAAATATTGCAATTTATTTGCAGTATTTAATTAATAGGCACCTGGAATGTAATATTTTCATGTAATTACGGTAATGATAATACTGGACATTAACTTAAGCTTTTATTAGACAACCATCCAAATTGAAACTTTGCAGTATTGATACTCTCCCATTGGTTATAATTATGATTCATAGATTTGTATTTTATTATTAAATTGATTAATTTTTGGTTTCAGTCGTCTGTAACTAATGCTCTACGGGAAACGTTGTTGAGTTTTGGGGGCAACATTGCTACCCTCTTGTTAGAGCAATTGGAAACTGCCAAATCGGAATCCAACAAAAACGAAGTCTCGCTTAATCCTCAGGAAAGTTCAAGCGCAGTCAAAAGCTCTAGTGAAGTAAATAACCGACAGACTGCCCCGCTACCCGGAGAGGCGAGAGACAGTTCCAGCAGTTCCGGAGACGGGTGCAAGTCCCCTCAGAGAGCAGCGATGGACAAGCCCCCGCCGGGCACTGCCACCCTACCGCGCTTCCCTGCCAACCAGGGCCCGGGCAGAGCCCCAGCGCCGCCCGCAGCGCGCGGCCCCCCCCCTAATGTAAGTTACGTGGTGCAGAGTCTGATGCCGCCCCTGTACAGCGTGCAGTGCGCCCCCCCGCCCCCGCCCGCGCCCCACTCCCTGTACCGCAACACCTACTATACCGACTTCACCCCGTGGCCACTGGCCTATGACAACTTGGACCGTAATGTTCCCCCCAAGAATTTCATTATGAATCCCCGTCCCGGGGTGGACTGCTCGCGCTCCTGTAGCTCAGGATACAACCCGTCCCCCGGCTATCCCGACAACGCGGTTCCGGGTAACTACGTGTCCCATTCGGTCAACTTGAATGGTTCCTGGATAAAGCCCACCATTTTCTACGATGGATTTTGGACTGAACAGAAAGTAAAGAAATGGGTGTCGGAACAAAATGACAAAGTCTCGGGCGGGGACGAACATCACGCTGTCCCCGCGGCCAATAATATTCAAAATCAAATGTGTCATTCCAAAGTGTAAACGAGTACCTGATTATTGTTGTGCTAAGGCAAATTATAGCGCGTAGGTTTTTATTATAATAATAGTCTCCGTACTTTTTACGGAGGTTTTTAGAAGTTAGTCTCCGATATGGCAAAGCACGATTAGCTCGGTAAATGTCTAGCCGTTTTGCCATTTTTAGTGAGTAAAGTGATCGAGTGTAGCAATACTTAGTGTTAAGCTGGAAACTTCACGCAATAAAATATAATAGGTACTTGTTATAATTATGTAAGCGATAGATTAATATATTTTTTACCAATTAAATAAACATTATAAATATACACTGACTTGTGAAATAGCTAGAGATAAATATTACAGGTTAACGGATCGGAAAATGGCACTGTAGTGGCACTCAGCGAAGAGGAACAGAGAGCCGAGAGGAAGCGCAGACAGAAACTCAAGCAGGAGGAATTCAAGAAAAAACTTAACACCAACTAATTCACATTCTGCCAGTAGGTTAAATTTTAATATGATATATGGTATGACAACATACAAGAGAACATATCGAAATGCACCATGAGGGACGGGGGTTTGATATGCCTATTCTATATCACATACTAAATTGTATGCTTGTCTTAAACGGTCGGAATAGCTTTCTGAAGTCAGAATCTCAATCCAGAAAGGCTGGAAATGCAGATAATTTATTGGGCTGTATGCAACCCTTTCTGGATTCAGATTTTATTTTGAGTTCAGAGCCATTTAAGCCCGACTCAATGTAGACTGGCTTGTTACTGTTACTGTACTGTTATTGTACTGGTACTGTTACTGTAGACTGGCGTGTTACTGTACTGGTACACATAAGTATACCAGTCATTTAAGTTTTCATCACATTCCTGTGGAGAATTATCTTTTTTTCCTTAATGGAGTACAGATTGGGAATAAGTGCCAGCCACGGGATTTGATACTAAGGTCGGGTCTATTTTTATATACATATTAAAAAAAAACTCTTTACTTCCTTTCATTTAATCATTGGCTCAATTTGTCAGGGAAAGAGTGACATGCCATATAATTTGGTGTATAAAAAAGAATAATTAAATCACCTCTATAGTCAAACCCCTGGCTTTGTAGCAGAATGGATCAGTTCGAACAAACTAATCACAAGAAGCGAAAAATGGTTTGGACCAGGAGTCAAACTCGGGTCTTCTAATGTTCGGCAGGTGCTGTAACCCCATATGAAACCAACCTTTCCTATGAAATGATTCATTTACATATTTCCCTTTTGTACATAAAATAATATAAACTAACCGATATGTGACAAGCTCTTGCCTTTTCTCTTTTAATTGTCAATTAGGGTTGTATCATTAATTTAAAACAATTTTTCAAAACTTTATGATACATACAATCAACATTGAATTTAGTTAATGAGGTATAATAGTTCAATAAGAACACAAGGTGTTTAGTTTTTCTTCATGATTTTGTAAATTTATAAGAAAAGTAAGAATGTGCCATTTAGATTTTTTTAAGAAGAGAACTTTTATAGTTTGAATAAACATTTTATACCCATTTTTTCTTTTTTAATGCCACTGACCGATTTTCCCTAGTCCTGCATATCCCATTATTATATTTTTATTTTATTATTCATGTGGATTTACTCAACACAATGTGCCTCTGAATTGAAAGCATAAAACACACACACATACCTTTTCTGTTCAGTTAAAACTGGTTTAATATATTTTTTTAAAGTGTATCCTCTGGATAAATTTAATGGTGTTAGCTTAGTTTTTTCGTTGCTCAAGTTTGTTGCAGTGATATTTTATTTAGGGCATGGGTAAAAATTCATATTTTTGTGAATATAAATACATAGTTGTTGATACAGATAATCTGGCCACATTACGCACAAATTATTGGCGCGCTCGCATATGGATAAAGGGATAGGATGGTTAGCAATAAGGAGAATAAAGAAATAATAAAACGCATATAAAAATTCACAACATGCTTTTACTCTTTCTAAGTCTCACATAGTATTTCTTTCTTCTAATTTACTCTAGAATTCTGACAGTTACTGATTTTCAACATTATTTGCCAAACACATCATTATCATCAGTTATGGCACTGCATTTTTGAATTTGTGTCCCGGTTCAATAACCAAGGTACATTACAAACTATTACTACAACCGACGTGGTGTAAAAAAAGGAAAAGTTTCTCACTCAAAATAAAATACATAAAGATTACCACTGTCAACTTATATACATAACGAAAAGGTAAAATGCTTCAGATAATACAATAACAGACTCATACAACTGAAATTAATGAGAATTCTTGATGCAATTTCAGGTAGCTATAAGAAAAAAAAACTTTAAACATAAATGCGTAACCAATTGATGGATAAGTAATTTTTTAATGTGCCAATGTAAGAATACAACAAATGTTTTTTTTAAAACACAATTTGAGTCTTCGATTGTCATACTTTTAATGCTGCAGTGCATCGCATATTGCTTCAAATTTAATAAAATTTGGTGAATTAACCTACAATAGATAAAAGTCGCAAAATATTGATTTTTCATTTGATGCAGTCTTTCACTGGTACAGGAGATATGTATGCACATATTTAATTTCAAAATAATCTTATACAATAAAATTAGTTACATATTTTTTATAAAATAAAACAATATTGACCTACGAGTTGGGACAGTGGCAACTTATTGCTCGTTCATAACTAGAGGGCTAATGAATCAAATAATATAATGACCACCTATGAAAAAAATAAACACAAAGTCCAAAATGTATAAACAACAACAAAAATATTTGGTTATTATATATGAAATGCTGTTTTTTCTTAAGTGAACAAAGCGTAATTTAATTCATGACCCCTCTGTATGTGATTAAGTCTTACTGATTCTTAGTCAATAAATGCTTGTTGGAAAAGTTGATCCCTTTTAGAATAAGTTTAGAGAACTTGTACTATTCACCAGTAAACCACGGCAGTCATTTTGAACAAGCGGATAAACACCTTAGAATCGGTAGGATTAAATCACGGTACGAACAAACCCTAAACTAAACATGAAAGTGTATACAAAAACAAGAGTTGCAGTAATGAGTTGTCAGGATCTATATACTCGGTAGCATAATGCTCATCCCATGGCGATTCCTTTATCTTCTGTGTAACATTTAAAAAAGTTTATTTTTAAAAAAGTTTTAATCGGTATGTAACAAACAACAAATATTATTTTATGCGAGTATTCTATGTCAAAAAATATGTTATTTGCAAAAATTGTCTGCATAGAACAATCTCACCTTAGCTTAATTTGGGAAGAGCATTATAGATATAAATTTCACTTAAAAATACAAATTAAAAGTAATTAATCAATAGGTGATACTTTCTATGTTAATATTGTAATTAATTTACCCTAATTATAACAGGATTGTGAAAAAGTATTCAGCAAATTGGCCAATGGAACCATTTTCATAACGTATGCAGACTGGCAATAGCGGCTTTGTTGCGAGCCCAGGCTAGGCTCTCCGCTCGATGCCTTCCGGTAAAGAGTAAGGAGGGTGTTCACACATTCCTGAGAGTCCCACCGTCACTTGTAGCTACAATTTATCTAATAATTAACATGAGAGGAAACATCACTTCCATTATCCTTACTTATTATGGTTCATTTATTGCTAATTATCACAATGTTAATAAATACAGAACGTAATCACAAATGGATAAGATATGAATGAATATTGCCAAGTGTGCCGCCTGCTTTATCAGCAATTATTGACACCCAAATGTAAGTACATTGTACTGGAAACCTTCTAGAATTTAGCTTTCAAAATTATCGATTAATGATTGGATGTCACTGAAAATTTAAATCTTATATTTCTTGGACACCCAATAAAATACAAAGCTCTTAAATAGCTGCTATAAAAACAGAAAAAAATAGTTCAGTGACGGGCAACCAATTGTGATCATTTTTTAATTATAATTGTGTACAAACTGATTTTCCAAAATAAGAGTAAAGTTTATATGTTTGCTTTTACCATTTATGTAGCCATTTACATCAATAAATCATATTATATTTGATAAAATATCAATATTCTCAATCACCCTGCAATAAAAAAAATTATTGCCCGCCAAGTTCAAATGCAAAAAAAATAGTATTTTAATGTAACGGTGCAGAGGGTCATTATTGTAACATAACAATTGCACATTGGGGACCATAGAAAAATTTACAAACACATTAGTTTAGAGTTTTCCTTCTAAAATGAAAATGAACACTCCACTTTTTGAAAACTACATTATCAGTCATCAGTGTGGTTTTCTTCCAATTTTTGCTAAATATGTATACACCAGCAATCAGGTCACTGAATAAACAATCACTTAGATTACTAAGCGCATCAAAAACTGGTTACTTAATGATAAATGTAGATTATTTTTTTAATTAACTAATTGAAAAATCTGGACCATATACAGTAGAATTGATTCGGCAGTCACGCGGTAATATCTATCCATTTTTATTTAAATTTCATGGTAAATACCTCTATTTCTTAAAATCTATTGTGACACATGTTTCGATGCATGCATTCCGCATCATTTTCAAACAACGTTTTATGAAGTAGCGGTATATACCAAGTGAAATTAATATTAAAAATCAATTTAATAAAGTGTTGTAGCGACCAGTACTTTCAGGCTACCGCAGCCCGGTCGCTTAGAGCGCGCCGAATAAATAAACTGGCCCAAATAAATCCCACACAGGACACAGTTGAGAGTCGTTTTAATAAAAAAAACAATTAATTGTGTTTATTGTTGCGGCAAACACAAATTGCTTCCCAGTTAAAGCCGTCTCAGTATACCGAGAGTTTACTGTACCAAAATATTTCTAATAAAAAGTATGGTGCATGTTATGTTAGAATAATTTATGTCATCTAAAATGTTATTTTATAAAATTCACAAGGACATTATTGGAAGCACATAAATAATGGTGATATTCAACTCATTTGGTGGACATGACTTATTTTACCTTATACGGCGTTCGACATAAAATAGGATTGAGTTTAGTCATTTATTTACAATTATCTGTTCACTTCTCATCTTTGGATTAAACAAAACTGAACAAGCAAAACGTACTTTTTTTCTCAAAACAAAAATAAATACGTAAGAAATTTTTCATTCTTAAACAATGCAGTTTAAAATTAACGGAGAATCAAAAAGTAATGCATCACTTTGACACAAATGCAAATAAAAAAAAAACAAAAGGAAATGTCATGAAATAATAAATGTATTAATTGAATTAATTAAATCATTATTACAGTGAAAGTATTATACATTTTATTTGTTTAAAAATTGAACAAACAAAATACTCTTTGTTCATCTCTAAAACACAACCATTGATCCTTCTTTTTTTAAAAAAAAGGTAAGTTAACTTAAAAATTGCATTTGGCAATGAGTATAAAACTAACATTTATTTCAAATTGTTTTTTTAATCAATTTTTAAAAAGAGAAGCATTATATAAGCACTCAATCAATCTATCTTTTCCTGGTATCCGACAAAATAAAAATTTATTGCCGGTAAAACAATTACAAAATATAGAAACAATATTATAGACACCTTTAGTAAAAAATATTAGAACATATATATTTTCACCAACTTCTCCAACTGAAAGAACAATGGCTAACTTCATTATAGTCACAAGGATTAGAGAAAGTTCACCAATCAAGTATTATAGCTATATTGAGCAATTTACAATTTCATAAATATATTGTCTAGTTTACAAGGGAACAGGTGTATTAAAATTTGCACAATATAAATCGTTTGACAAATTACAGATTTTTGAATGGCCCAGAGATGAAGATTACATTATTTAAAATTATATTTGGCTCAAATATCTAATGCCATTCATTATAAAATGAAACACCCGAGACTATCTACAATATTAGGAGTAATCTGAATAACTACTAAAACAAATTGTTATTACTTCAACTCCCATACAATATGAACTGGGAACAAAATTATTATTTACAACACAAAAATGCAAGTAATATTAATAAGTAAACCCCTTTTGGGAAAAGCTCCATTATTCTAATAAAATCCCCATTCGTACAGCGAGGACTTAATGTTCCGAGTCTAAAATAATATTCAGTATTTAATATGGATCAAACGAGGACATTTGGCCGCAATAAGCAGCCGATATCAAAAATTGGTACAAAGGATGCAACTCATCCAAACATCAGATACCGGGGACACCCTAATTAGGAAACACTCAAAACTGTGCAACAACCTCCTGTAAGTATTAAAGGCTAACTTCTTTAGCTGTCATCGGGGTTTGTACACGTACAAATGAAAATAATAGTAATCGTAATATACATATAAAAGACAAAAAGTTTTCTATTTTAGAATAAATGCTCGGTGAATGAGTAATTGCATTATATTTTATTTAAACTAATAAGAAAGGCACATTTGGTTCACAAATGTCACATTATATTATTATTGCGTAACATAGATGTAAAACTGAATACATAATTAGAAAAGAAGACGCTATCCCGGCAAAATGTGGACAGTAAGATTATTGCTGTTAAAATCGCCTGCAACTACATCGGACAGAATATTTGTGTCACGCTATCCGACCGAGTTCTGCAAACACACTCTCTTTATACTTATTTAAACCGACTATATACACTCCTCCTTTATTGAACACATTATAATACACTGGTTGAATATGGATAAATGTACAACGAGCAGGGCGGAAGTTTCCCGCTTATTGGAATCACTGAATGTCACTATTGTCGGATAATCCTCATAGTTTGTTGTAAAATTATTGGAGAAGGGTACGCCAATAGAGCATCTAAGGATGGTTAAGTAGGTTCCGATATCGTATATAAAATAGTAAGTAGCATTATAATTTCGATATAATTAGAAATACGCACTTCATATACGAGACTTAAATGTGGGCTATAAAAATCACAGATCAATTAAACGTCGCCTGCAAATTGAACATAACTGTAGATATTAGTTACGACGCGTGTTAGTTTGGCTAATACCCCCGCAGAAGGAGACGGCTACAGCCACTAGACCTGCACCTCCTCCTGCTCCTTCTCCCTCTGGCGCACGGCCACGGCCGTCTCCACCAGCAGGTACAGGCACTTGAACTTGTCGCGGTCCGTGGAGGGCTGCGGCGCGGGCGAGGGAGCGCGGCGCGGCGGGCTCGGCGAGGCGGGCGGCGAGCTCTGCGCGCCCGGCGGGGACGGCAGCCGCGGCGGCGACGGCGGGCGCGCCGGCATCACCTGCAACACAACCATCATTACCTCCGCTCGGTTGCCTCCGCAGCGCCCCACCTCACACCACCTCGCACAATTACCTCTACGTTGGGCTGGCGACGGGGCAGCGGGACCAGGAGGGGTGGGAGCTAGGAACATAGGAACATTAGTGGTCGGCAAACAATTAGCTCACAGATAATGGTACAAACTGAAACATATTACCATGATGTGCGGACGGTAGCAGGGAAGAGGAACGAGTTTCATGGATTGGGATAGTTTCTAAAAATGGACATAAAGAGGATTAATAGATAACATGCAGGGACGTAAACATAGTCAGTGTAGTTTTGTTGTTGTTGAATTTAACAACTTTCAATCAATTGAATTTACTCAAATTTTCTGATCAGAGTAAAACACCAGTTTATAAAATACTGTAGCGGTATAACGATTTTAACAAGCAGTTACAAAAAGAATGCTGAAAAAAGAGATATTTAATAAATTTAATAGCCTTTCAACACTCTTTTCGGAATGATTTAGTTTGATACTCTATCCATATGCTGCGAGAGGTTAAATAGTTTCATAATGAAATTCAGAGCTAGTACAGAACGGAGCACGATGGAAACCTATTCTAGTCCGCGGGATTCTAGGAAATATATGGCAGGACCTCTATAATCTGATCATCTGAAATCTGTAATCCAAACAGCTCTGTAATCTGAACGCCCACTCATCCCTCTCGCGCTTCTTAAAAACGAAAATGTCTCGAGCTACCACCAACATTGCACAGAACATACCAAATGTCAAGAACATATCACGCGCATTTGTTTTATATTACTCGTTTTCGAAGATGCTTTTACGTAAATTGCAAGACAAAGCTGTTATTAAATAAATCTTGAACAACTAAAATATTTCATTTCTTTGAAAAAAAAGTTTAAAAAATAGATTTAAAATTTCACAATACATATTTGTTTCATTTGATGAAAATACCCAACAGTTTCTCAGTACTATAATTCGAGCATGCCACCAGTCCAAACAGAGAGTAAATTTTCAGCGTCAGATTATAGAGGTCCTGCTGTAGTTTTGTCCGCCTCCATGGTATAATGGTTAGCGTGTTGAGCTACCATGCTGGAGGTCCTGGGTTCGATTCCCAGAGGGTGAAAAAAAATATTAGTGATTTTATTCTCTAATATTTATTTAATATTACCCTAGACTGGTTCCTGAAGCGCAGGAGTGATCATCTTGCCTTCGTGTAAGTAACGATCAAGATAACACTGTGTCAATACAATGTAATGTCCTATGCACTATTGGGTGCGGATAAGGGTTAGAAGAAGAAGCTGTAGTTATGAAATTTGAACTTGAGACGCGTACATAGACATTTATTACTAATGTGTAAAGGCAACTAGACGTAACTCAAGTTGTGGCTGTTTGGCGTAACACGGCCCAAAGCATTTTTATATCTAATCTAGTTTTTAACTTGCGGCTATTTGCCTTTGCGTATTAGATTAGGGCCGTCTGTATGGGTATAGCTGGTGGGGTTGTGGCGTCCGTGGTGAGTTGGTTACCTGCACGCGGGGGTGTCGGCGCGCGGCGCCCCCGCCCGCGCCGGCCAGCAGGGGGTGCGGCAGCTGGGGCAGGTGCGCTAGCTGGGGATGCGCGGCCACCCAGTAAGGGGTGGAGCCGATGGCCTCGCTCACCGGGACCGACATTGCCTCCGAACTGGACCTGGAATTACTAAAAAATTCAATCGATTCATTCCTCCACATGCCACATCAGGTGGCTCGGTGGGTTTCGGCGAAACAATAATTATGTAATATAAAAAATCTAATGTTACACATTTAACGCACTTCGGACAGAAAAGGTATTTCTACCTGTTCGACAGGAAAGGTATTTTTACCTTTAGCGCCGGCCTTATTACAACGTCAGAAAAGAAGAAATTATCCAATGTTTTTAAATGAATATTATATACCTATCTCTTTGTTAAGGTCTTAACCATATTGCTCACTCCTTTCAAGATCGTCATAAATCAAAAAACTTCATTTTTCAGGGCAGAAAGTGTTGTTTTTGCATATTGAAGAAAAGGTATTGTTTAATTATTTTTTTAAATATACTAAATATTTTTCAAATGGAGAAAAAACCTTCAGGTTTTAGCTAAAAAGATCTGTTGCACAGTAAAAAGTTCAATAAGTGGTTTGATCTTTATTTTTAAAACATTGTATTATATTTTTAAACTTTAAAAATGTTCTCCTTAAAAATCAAGTTTTTTGATTTATGAAGTTTTTTAAATGAGTGAGCGACATGACATCGTGGCTATAATATATGTGTCCAATTGTTGAACGATGAATTAAATTATGTGTCCATCATTATGATAAATTATGTATTTCATTAATTTTATCACTCAAAATAAATTTGTGCTCAAATAGACAAATAAAATCTCAAACCGAACGCATAAAAAAAAGACAAGGGCAGGAAACTTACCCTCTAGATGCGGGATGATTCTCTTTATCGTTAGTACCGTAACGTATTACAGATTGCCAGACCGAGGGATCGTATTTAACTTCTTCTTCACTAGGAGTAGAACTGGAATATTCTTCTTGGTCCTCATCACTTCTGTAACAAAGGGTTCCATCTTGTATTCGTACACAACAATATGGGCACATGCATACACAACTTTGCGCTGTAAACCTTTCTGAAAAAATACAATCCACCAGAGTTACGGAAAGAACAGTTTATCACAAAACAGTTACTTACAAAATCATTACACACACACAAATACGCAAGTTCATGACAAACAGAAAGGATTGAGGAAGATTCAAGGCAGTGGATATCAAAACTTGTAATATATGCCCATTAAAGTGAAACTTGGTTAAATTCAAAAGGAAAGACATACATATATTCATATATTTCATATTATGTCTATTGAAAATAATTATCCGCAGTAAAATTTAGCTCACTTAAATTTAAAAATATTAGCCCACTTTTCCTTGGTATTTTTTTCTCAATATTATAATTATTCATGACCGATTCATCCCTTTAAAAAAAAACAACCATATTTAAGCTTTAATCGGGTTAAGTATTTTATTATTTTTAATTAATGTTTTACTCAGTAAATACAACTATTTCTTAAAATCTACTGTGACACGTGTTTCACCCTTTGTTTTATTATTGGATATGGAATTAGACTAACCCGAGATTACTTAACTATCCTTCGAGTGATGTTTTTACTAAACATTCGTAAAAAAAATATGACAGAGAAATATAATGGGAATAAAAAAGATAATCAAAAATTTATACTGCTTTAGAAGTAATTGTAACATTCATAGGGTAATAACAAAAAAAAGGTATACAGGATGGATTATGGCTCCCCATTGATAGATTATAAATACTTATGTTACCATCAATAAGTAATTCCACCTATCTCCGATAAGAAAAATCATTGAACGTAAAAATATTGTTACTCTCCGTGACCCTGTATTAGCAAAGCACTGTGAAAAAGAGGGCACGGGAACATTGTTTTTTCCAGGAATCATCATTTTGCCGTCGTAATTTTTAGATAAACCATATCCGCTCCCTAGGTGGAGCATATGGAGTCCACAAACTGTTTCCAGGCTTTTCTGTCGGCTGCCAGCTCCCTTGCATCCTCCCAAGTCAGATCCGCGTCTCGAAGTTCTGACGAGAACTGCCGACGAATTGTCAGCAGTGGTCGTCCTGGGCGGCGCGAACCTGATGCCTTGTAAAAGAGGCAAGCTTGATTAAGGCTCTCAGGATGCATGCGGAGTACATGGCCAAGCCAACTGAGTAGCCTTTTCTTGACGACAGTTGTGACCAAGATTTGCTGCGTCCTACGCCTTATCTCTTCAGTATTGTAGAGGAATAAGAAGTGATTTCCACCTGTAGACGAGCAGGCCGTCGTCGTAGTCGTGGTCCTGCGCGAGCTGCGCGTGCTTGGCCTCCTGCGAGGACACGTTGCTGGCCGCGTCCCAGGGGCGGCGCGAGGCGGGCGCCGCGCCGCCCTCGCCCGCGCCGCCGCCCGCGCCGCCGCCGCCGCCCGACAGCTTCTTGCCGCGCCGCGAGATGGTGTAGTGCAGCGGGTCGTGCCCCTCGCGCCGGATCATCTCCGGCAGGATGCGCCGCCGCGCGTTGATGAACCAGTTGCACACCTGACAATCACAATTCACATATATCATTTTGTTCAAAAGTTTTAGATTGGCAGTGACAGGTATATTGAAAGCTTTTAAATGTAAATTCAAAGTAAAATCGGGATACAATTTTATATTGTTTCACATTTTCAATAAATTTCGCAACTTAGTTTAAAAAAAAATTGCTTAGCAAGAGCAGATCTGTCAGGAAGTCTAGATGCTTCTGTATCAGATCTGGGCATGCGGTGGGACAGCTTTCAATATTCAAAAGTTTGAATAGAATGTCGATGAATAATGGTCGAGTGGGAAATGCGATGACTGACCATTTTATGTAAATGTCTTTGCACTATTCCGTGTATGTCTGCTGTGCTGGTCGAGGTTGTGGAGGCGTCTGTGTACCGGCCAACGTCAGGTCGGAATCGGATCTAGATGAATAACTGAACTAACTAAATACTAATCCCTTTCACTGCCTACATCGACTAAAAATAATTTTTGAAAAACAGTGTATTATTTTAAAAAATGTATTGAAAAATCGTCAAAAAGTTTATTAAAACAAATGTTATAGCACCTTAATTTTTAAACCCGCCAAAAATTTTTGAATTTCACATTTATTCTGTCCCATTTTTAGTTTACCCAGAAGAAAAATATACAATAATTTCATATTTTTTGTTTTGGTCAAAAACTAAGAGAACTAATCTTTCACGACGATTGAAGACTGAAGCGAAAAGACGCCCATAAAATAGGCTTAGAAAACTATTATACATTTTTTACTTCAATAACTTCATTACTTTCTTCCCCTTCTAAAAAAATCACAAAAACTCTGCTTTAGAACATTCTAATTTAGTACATCCCCTTAAGGCCGCGGGTTTAGAATAATAAAGTTTAAAACGAAAAAAACAAAAGTTAAATCGCGAACTTGTCGTTGATTATTCGAAACAGTGTCAACATATAAGGAGGACTCGGGCAACGGACCCAATATTGTAACAAAATGGCTCGATCGAGGTACGGTACGTGACCACCCGTTAAAATTTTATAGGAACTAAAAAAATACAACGCAACTTTCCAAATAAATAAACGAAGAGAACATAAAGCCTCGAATATTTATTAATTATAATTTTTCAATACGGGCTATATGCATTTAACGACAATCAGATCTGGAATCTTGGCCAATATCGGGCCTTGAACCGTACAAAAAAAAGATGCCCCCGAGGCAAAGGCCGAATCTAACGCCAAATCAACAAATTTCAAATAAGACTCTTTTCAACATCGGTTATACTGACGATTTTGTCAACCAGGACATACCCTCTTCCTTATTGCCACTGTGTAGAGTCGATATAACAGAAAGATGGTGAAAATTCGGAACGGTCTTAAATGATTTTTTTACCCAATAAATAAAGTCTTTTTCCAAATACATTTAGGGAGTTTTCGCTACATAAATCACTTGTACCTACTGCAATTCTGCTTTTTAAATTACTTTATTTTACACTCTTTTGAGAGTGCAAAAATACCATATACGTATTTCATAAATTGCACACGCGGTTCGGTGGTAAAAAATCGTATTTTTTCATACAAGTTCGCCTTGAAAAATTAACCCATTCAACATCATGGTCAGGCGTTTAGACAAGACGTCGAGCGTGAAAAGCGAATAAGAGGATAAATGAGATGGATATAGTACTGCCAGTCCGACATTATATGGTATGTGTGTATTCATGTGTTTGTGTGTGTGTAAGCACGTATGCCAAAACCTAACAAACGCGCAACAATGTCGTTCAGAATGGAGTCGAAAGTTTAATCGTCGCGAGTGGGGTATGTACATTTCGCCACCATCTTTTAAATTAAATTAAAATCCAGCATTCAAAACAACCCCATAATTATATTGTTCTAATCTTAAGAAATGTGTTAACTGTTTTTTTATGATTATTTATATTTGAATACGCGAAGAAAACATCGAAAATAACCGAGTGTCAACCGCGGTCGTTGATACGGCCTTCAGGATATTTCGAGTACATACTCGTACATGTATAGCGAAGAGGCCTATCTTACTAGGGATTTCTGTTTGAAGAATGTCTCGCGACAAAGCTGAAATCGCAAACGAGATCCCTAAATCGATACTATTTAAATTCAAAGGTATGTCACACATATCAGTCTAGACCAGTGGCTCCCAAACTCTTTGGATACCCACGAACCCCTTTTCATAGTCAAAACTTGAAAACGGACCCTGGGTGAAAAATTAGATAAATGCATAGTAGAAAATTACAAATTTAACTTTGATGTCTTGAATGGTAGGTAAACGGTGAAGTAAAAATAAAATATAAATAACACATTTCGTTGAAGAAGTATTTTCAGCCAGTTCTTATTCCAGATTAAAATAATATAAAGAGTGAGGAAGATGGCATTATTACCGTTGACGAAATTCATTTTAAAATTAGCTAATAATTTATTCATTGTTATATATTACAACCCCTATATTGATAAATATGTGTCACAATTTTATTTTATTTTATATTAAACCTTGCACTGGCCCCCTGAAATATCCCGGGGACCGTAAGAACCGCTTTTGGGAACCACTGGTCAAAAGACTCTAGACTGTAAAGAGACAGCATGCGGCAAAGGGAAATACGGGCACACCAAAATAGCCGAAATGATCCACATCAAGAATAAACTAGAAGATGCTTGCGGATAGTACACAAATAAACCCGTCGTATCTTGTGATTTATTAACTGCGTTAAATGTAAAACTATAGCCACTTGATTGCAATGGCCAACGACCCGCCATCGGAATTTTGTGACAACTGTTCAACCATTCCCTTCTGACACAATTTGGAAACAGCTAATTCCGAGAATTCGATTCACGTCCGTCCTACTTTATAGTGCAACCAAATACACAATAACATCGGTTATAGCTTTTGGACATTAACGAGAAGTCGCATTTATCAGACATTCCAGATTCATCCTCCGGGAGAGCTGCAAGTCTTAAAGTTTACGGTAGGAATTCGGATAGATGGCAGGGATTAGAGATATTCAGAACGGAAAACTGCAGCCTGGTAAGAGGAAAAGTCTAATTAAAGTTTGGCTCCCGGCTGTAAACACGTAAAACGGTGTACCTACACAAAAACGGGTGCGATAATCGCCAGTTGATAATATCGATATTTTATCGCGATAATTTAACCGTTTATTGATAACACGAAATAAATATTGTAATCTTTACACATGCCTATCCTATTTCAAGAGTTCGGTCAGTACCTACGTTGAGATCAATTTACGACATTTTTAATGTAGAATTTAGCGTACGTTTGAATTTATTTTAAGGGGAAAAGTTTTTATTTTATTATTATTTATTCTGTAGGGGTAGGGAGAGAGAATAGAACGCCACACTAATCTGTCTTTGCATACAATCTTCGCCTAGTCCACATTCAATCTTATCAATCAAACACGCCGATTATTCCGACTCCTGACATGACCACTTTCAAGTACATATTTGAAATAATTGATCAAGTTTTCCTCGATCTTCCTCTGCTTTTATTACCAACCATTTTCGCCTCATAAATTTGTTTAATTATTCTATACTATAGGTATTATTGGTTTCAGATATATATTTTTCAATACGGCAACAACAAAAAAAAACGCCCCAATTTGTGCAATATTTTCCTAAGACACATCGCACTGAATGGTTGCCGTGAAATGAATAAATATTCAGAATCCTTTTTGTGTAGTTATTGGAACTCATCGCTGATACATGCTAGTACCGTGGGCTTCGGTCTAAGGTCCAAGGTTCGATCCCCACTCTGCATTGGCTATACCGCTTTATCCTTATTTACATATAAGTCTTAAGTAAATAAAATCGTACACTGAAATCTTTATGTATTATAAGAACACATACACATTTTTTTCATCCTGACATGAGGGATAATAAGAGATAATATAAAAGCGTTCGTTCCGCATCATAGCGAAATCGCCGTACTGAAGTCCAAGACAATGTTATTTTTATACTCATTCACGGCTAAAATTCATCCCATGCGAGTGGCTCGAGTAAGCATCATTTAGATACTGAGAGATAAAATACACACGCGAGGTCAAAACCTTACTTCAATTTCAAAGTGCATAGTGTGTTTCTCTACCGTGTGATAGTTGAATGAAAACGATTTCGCGGAAAGATTCCTTGGAATGGCGCCTAAGTGCGCAGGGATAATACACAATGACAGTTGTTGTATAGTTTTAATCGGTAATATAATTTTCAACATTTGTCTTAAGCTATAAAAACATTAATGGTCTCACAATACCATATCAATGAATTCTTCCTTTCCCCGAAAATGAATACCATAAATATACGTACCTACATGCCCCATTAACTATTGTTGTCTCCCGTAAATTATTACTGCACATGTTGAAACTAATACCTAAGTACCTAGAATTGTATTTATATTATCCACTGACACTTCGTGATGGAATTGCATTTTTAATTTATTATTAGATTAAAACCAATATTTTTAGCTTTTCCACTTTTTTATTTGACCAGCGACCGGGTTTCGTCGTTACCGACATGTTACCGACCAGTCTGTACGGTTACGACGTTACGACGTCGTTACCGACCAGTCTGATGATGTCGGTAACGACGAAACCCGGTCGCTGGTCAAATAAAAAAGTGGAAAAGCTAAAAATATTGGTTTTAATCTAATAATAAATTAGAATTGTATAGCTATATAAGGACCGTCAGTCCATCTAATCGTCACATTTGTTTAAAAATGCCATAACTAGGCGAAACAAATGTCACAAAATTGATTTTTAAGTGTTTAAAAAAAATACAACGTAGTAGACTCAAAAATTCAGCATTTAATACACATCGCTCACTCCTTTCAACAACGTCATATCGAAAAAAACTTTATATTTGATTTTTCAGGAAATCGTTTTTAAAGTTTAAGAATATATTAAAATGTATTAAAAATAAATATCAAGCCATTTATTGAACTTTTTACTGTGCAACAGATCTTTTCAGGTAAAACCTGAAGGTTTTTTCTCCATTCGAAAAATATTTAGTATATTTAAAAAAATAATTAAACAATATCTTTTCTTCAAAACGAAAAAACAACACTTTCTGCCCTGTAGCGGGTAAATATTAAGTTAAAAATATGCCGCTTTTGCTGGGATATAGTACATTTACAGGGCATTCCGAAAAAATTCTCAACTGAAAATTGTCGATTTTTCATATATGACGTTGTTGAAAGGAGTGAGCGACATAATGATTAATTTTGCGCCACCTGTATGTATATATTTTCCAAACATAGATTTTTTAAATTTTACTTGTGATTTTTAAATGATTGTTTGATCAACGTTCTGCAACATAAGGGTGCTTTCTTTATGTAATGTGCTTGCATTGTGTTGTTGCCTTTTTATGTCATGTTTAGGACTTTGTGCTAGGCTGCGAGTTGGGGTTGTTTTTTTTACCATCATTTGTTAGGACTGTGATTGGGTTCGCCAAGAAAAAAAATCGCAACTTGTGAAAGGGTTCCGTAATAGAATGACGACGAATAATTGTCGAGTGGGAAATGCGATGACTGAACATATTCTGAAAATGCCTTGGCTCTGTTTCGTGTTTTTATGCTGTGCTGGCCCTAAATGTGAACCCAAGAGGATTGAAACTGTTGAAACACACTTCAGACGGGAAGGGTATTTTTACCTTGTCGGTCTCATTATAAAAGCAAAAAAGAAGGAATTAAACAATTATGTTTTAATATGAATATTATATACTAATAATATCTTTGATAAGGTCATTACTATTCATTCCTTTTCATTCTGACCCTTATCCGCACCCAATGGTGCATAGGGCACTGGATCATATAAACGCAGTGTTATCGTAATCGGTAACTCATAAAGGAAAGGTGATTAGCCCTACGCTTCAGGTACCAGTACAGGGTAATATAAAATAAATATTTTACTGAAAAATCACTAATATTCATTATCACCCCCTCCTGGGAATCGAACCCGGGACCTCTAGCACTGCAGCCGAGAGTGCTAACCATTACACAACAGATACAAACGTTACTGATTAAGCGCGCTCGAATACCAGGCGCCAGGCGCGCAGGAGGGTAGTGGAGGTAGATGTTGGATACTGACCTGCAGCACCGTCAGGTTGGCCTCCTGCGACAGCGTCAGCTTCTCGGCGTCGGACGGGTAGGCGTTGTAGCGGTGCTCGTACAGCCAGCGCTTGAGGATCTTGACGGAGTGCTTGGGCAGGTTGCCGCGCCGCTTGCGCACGGAGCCGGGCTGGTGCGCGTGCGCGCCGGCCGAGCGCGCGCCCCCGCCGCCGCGGCCGCCCGACGCGGAGCCCTCCGAGCCGCTGTCGTTCTCGTCCGTACTGGATGTGGACGGGAAGCGGTCACGAGCTGTGGACCAACGAGACACGTGCGTCATTACCGGATGGCTACTATGGGGACAAAAGGCGAGGAAGGACGTTTAGAGACTCGTCAACACAACAGTAACATCAAGTTTAAGAACAGAACAGTAACATCGAATTTAACAAAACAGTAAATCGAGTTATACACATTTACGACTATTATTTTTAAAAAATACTCCTTCCCGCAAATTTATATTTTCTGTCTATATTATTTTGAAAGTAACCTAACATAACTATTGTACTATTGTCATTTTTACTGTGGTCAATACTTGACACAAATCTGGATTATCTCCAGTTAGGAGTGATTTTTTACGTGTTTTTTGACATCTCAACATAGATGAAGAAGAATATGTGAGATTTTCTATATTCTTATTCATCTATGTTGAGTAGTTATTTAAGGTTAGATTTCAGTTTTGTACTATCATTTCTTTACATTTTGTATAGTAAAATAACAACTTTACAGTTTTTTCTACATAAATTTTATTTGACCAGTCTGATGTCAGTTACAACGAAACCTCATCGCTGGTCAAATAAAATTTATGTGGAAAAAACTATATAGTTATTTTTTATTATATAAAATGGAGTTCCACCAAGAACAAAACTTAAATCTAAAAATTTAAACAGGGGTTCGGCGTTCATTTTCTGTAATTGATTAATTTAATTAGAAAATTTAGAAAAAGTTTTGCATATGTTTCAGAAACTAACGGTGCATACACTATAACTAATTGCAAATTTGATAATCAGAATCAGAAAAACATCAATTGTGGAAAAAAGCGTTTCATACTCGTATACATATGTATATTTATTTATTTTATGTATGTGTAAATTTTTAATGAAAAAAGGTATGATCGGACGTGAACTTTCGATCTCGGGTCACATGGCAGTAATTGAAGAATAATTTCGATCAGTAAGTACTCAGGCAACGCGAGCCCACATTTCAATTTATTTTCCTCTCGCAACCGATTTATCAACCGAGATTCGATTAAGATTGCGCATTATCGGGACCCTTATCCGTTGGGCCGTGAGCGGCCACAGCAATTTTTGCTAAACACACGCGAAATAGTAGGACCGTGACTGCATTCGGTTAAGGGCTTACTCGTAATGATATAATTCAGTAAGCATCCGGCAGCACTGAGAGCCGGACGTCATTTCAAAAACATATATATTTAATATAAAAAAAAACATATATTTAAATATTGGAATTCAAATTAGAATTTCAAAATCAAATTTTAAAAACATTAAGTATGTATGTTGAATTTTGTTTGTTTTTTGGAAAATGTATATTTTAAAATATGTATTTTCATGATTTTTTTAAACTTTTACCTTTCAATAACTCTTTTTTTTCCAAAACCATATATTTATTACGAAGAAAAACTTATTTATCAATACAAAAACGATGTTTTAAGAAATTTAAGTTACGATTCATCGAATAGTGGGCCTTAAGTTCGGTTGGAGTAAACAAAACGGAATACAAATTGTGGAACCCGAATCAAAAGACAAAGTTTAACGGGGTGAGCCACCTTGGCGTGGCGTATCCCTCCGTAACAGGGTGATTCAAAAGTTCGATTACCACGCTCGCGACCTCGGTCAAGGAGCCGCCTTCATATTACTCGAATGCCGCTGTTATGGCGCCAAGAAAATAAAGTCCTAATACTCAATATTTTAAATGTATAGTTATTTCCTTTTCAATATAATTAAACCAGAATCATCGAAGTACAGTAAGTCTCGGAATTGAATTGAGTTGGCGTATGCACATACCAAATAACTTTCGAGTGCAAAGGGTTAATTCAATCATATTAAAATGTAGACAGTAATAATTATTATTACCTTGAATCGGCAGATTCGTTCATAGTTTCTAGCAGTCTATTACCGGTATTTTAAGTTCATCGCACCGCGCAGATTATAATATTAGATCGATGACTTAAAGCCAATCTTATTGTTGACGTTCGCAACTGCATTCCGCGTCACTCGCGCCGGCTGGCAAGCGCGTCAGATATTTTGGCAACCACTCCGCCGGCAAATGTCAGACGAACGGGTTTCGCCTATTTCCCGCAAACTTCCAAATAAGAAGTGTCGGGTTGTGATCCCGTGGTAAGTGTCGCGGAATCTCGAGTCAGAGTTTCAGAGTTCGAACCCACTCTTCAATTGTATTGTTGTATCTTTTGTTTTGTGTTTTTAGGGATCACCTTTATTAATTTATTGTGAACTTTACATACACATCCTCTTTCATTTTTAAGAGATATAAACTACAATAAATATGCTATAAATCCTTGTACATAAAAGGCAAGGCAAATTTTCTAATACAACTAACAAATATTTATAAAAAAAATATTAAAAAAACTACTCTACCATAATTCGATACCTATTTTTAATAGTGAGCCGCCCAGGCTCACAGAAATAGTATTAAATCGAAGTATTTTTGTAAATAATAAAAACACCAATTCAACCTTTTTAAAATCCTTACAAAAAAAGTGCAAGAGAAGCCAAACTGGCAGTACTCAACTGTTCTGGTTCCAATCGTAATGTACGGAAGTGAAGCATGGAGTCGCCAAAAGAAGGATGAAAGTAGACTGAATACAGTCGATATGCCATCTCTCAGACGATTGTGCGGCAAAACGATGTATGGTATAATAGATGTTCGAACGGTGAAATAAGGAAGGAATGCAAAGCTGAGATAGTAATTATCGATTATGCGCGCCCTTGAGGTAGTATTTTACGAAAATTGCAATTTGTAAATTATCCAAATTTATTATTTAGATGGTTTGGACATGTGGAACAAATGAGCGAGGAAAGAACGGTAAAATAATTTTATGAGGCAAAAAATGTAGTAGGAAAAAGGGACATATGACTGCCGAAAAAAACTTGGCACGATCAGATATGTCAAATACTTGAAAGCGGTCAGGTCGGGAGTCGAAATAATCGGCGAGTACGTATGAGGAGAAGCACGAACGTGGACGAGGCGAAGAATGTTTGCAGAGACAGAGCGGTGTGGCGTTCTATTCTCACTGTCTATCCCTGCGGGGAGCGTGACAGTTGGTTAGTTGGTTAATACACAAGGCTGCATGTCTGACGTCGTGTTGGCGTAGGTCGGGAGGAAGGGGCGTGTGAAACACGAGACGATTGCGCGGCGCTCAGTGTTTATTCACTACTGACCTGAGCGACGGCTATGAGCGGCTCCTAACCCTCTGTATGTAAGAATACACATCGCTCAATCCTTTCAAGAACGTCATAAATAAAGAATCGACAATTTTTAGTTGTTCATGTTTTCGGAATGCCCAGAAAATGTACTATATCCCAGCAAAAGAGGCATATTTTTAACTTAATATTTACCCTCTACTGGGCAGAAAGTGTTGTTTTTGCATTTTGAAGAAAAGATATTGTTTAATTATTTTTTTAAATATACTAAATATTTTTCAAATGGAGAAAAAACATTCAGGTTTTACCTAAAAAGATCTGTTGCAGAGTAAAAAGTTCAATAAAAAGCCTGATATTTATTTTTAATACATTGTAATATATTTTTAAACTTTAAAAACGTTCTCCTGAAAAATCAAGTTTTTTTATTTATGGCGTTCTTGGAAGGAATGAGCGACATGTACACTTCACTATTACCTTCTTCCATAATGCATAACTGACACCGCCATAAAAAAAGTGGAAAGCGAAATCGAAGAACACACTAGAAAACGATCAACTCGAATAATTGGTTCGAGAAAATCATATTCTGATGACGACAAAACGCTGTGCGATTTTTGAGCATGTATTTTCTATACACCTGTACACTTTACTATTACCTTTTTTCCATAATACCTTCTTCAAACACTAATACCTTCATAAACAAATACCCTTTTCCGTACTGCAAAACTGTCACCGCAATAAAAAAGAGTGAAATGAAATACAAAAAAACACACTGGAAAACGATTAAATTGAAAATTTGGTTCAAGAAAATCATAGTTTGATCATGATAAAATGCTGTGCAATTTTTAGCATGTATTTTCTGTTTAAGGACATACAAAAGAAATTATTCGCGTGAATAAATGACAAAATTTTAACATCCCGACATAGATGAAGAAGAATTCGGACACAACCTCTACAACCCCGGCCAACACAGCAGACAGACACGGAACAGTCCAAAGACATATAACATTCTCGTTATCATTCATGGTTCACTCTGTGTAATACCACTTTATTACACAAAGTGAACGATGAATGATAAGGAGAGTGTTATATTACCATACCACAAATTTAACAATGATTGTAATATACCAAGACATATATTCTATCCACGTCGTTCGATCGGTGGATTATTGGCTTTACAATTAATAAGAGCTATAATAAGATCGGTAGTGGACACTATTACTGGCGCGCGGCAGCACTATTACGGACTGTTTGCGTAAACAAGGCGAATAGCGCCGGAGCGACGTTAGTGCCCGCCAGCTGGTTAGTACAGGCCAACTGGGTCAACGGTCAACCTTTCTCTGCGAAACAATAATAAACAATTGCACAGGCTCGGTCGTTACTCGGGGAGCTATTTTGGTTTCGATTCATTCATTTGTACCTCCACTCTTCCGTAATACGAAATAATATCCCAGCCGAGTCCAAGACGCTCTTATGGCTTTCCGAAACGTTCGAAATTCGCTTAAAATAAAACCAAAAGCGTTTATTTGTTAGTTTACTTTTCAATGTGACCTTGGTAAATATAGATATAAAAAAAATACCTTTATTATAACTGTTATTCAACAAAAAAAGAAAAAGAAAAAAGTCCCTCTCCGAGCACAAGAGCTCAGTATCTTTTTTGGAAAGGCTCAGCGCAACTAAAATTATAAGATTGTATTAAGTAAACATGTATAGAAATTGTATTAAACTGTATAAATAATTCAACTATATTAAATAAATATTTTGTTTATTTCTGTCGCAAAAACACATAATATCAGGTGAAAATGCTAATTTCAATAGGGGAATAAGAGTAACTCTAAAGAAGAATAAAAAGCAAGAAGATTTCTTGAATGTTTTTCGCAGATACTTTGAGGCACATTTTATAAACTTTATAAAATAAAACTACTTTGTTTTTAATCACTTTTTATCGGTACTTTTCTCCAACTGGTTTCGAGAAGAACTTTGTCATCAAGAAAAGTATCAATAAAAAATTAGTTTTATCTTATAAAGCAAGAAAACTATTTCGAATAACGTTCAAATTTAACAACAGTTCAGGGTCTACAGCGCGGTAAGAACTTATAGGTATGTATTTGGAAGAGAAACGTAAATGGGATGTATAAAAAAATACGTAGATGTGATATTCATGTAAGTTTTTGACTTTTTGCATTCCTCTCCCAAATAATTACAATATTATAAGCTCTTACTACGCTTTAGATTCTGCAGGGCGTTATTTTCTCGAGTATGGTAAGTTACGACACATTAATTCTTAGTTACATTCGTCATGGTTATGTTTCCATACACCATTCATGTCTTTCGGTAATGTATGAACTACGGAGAGTATGTACAAACTTATACAATACCTATAGGGTAATCAACATGTCGCAACATTATTGCGCGAACTCGAGGTCGTGGGAATCGATGAAAAATTGCATCCGATGCGAATTGCATTCACAGATGTTGACATAAAGATGAAGTACATAACATTAAATTAAAAATGTGTCCTTAAAATTTGAGTGGCATGAAAAAAAGCATTAATCATTTCCGGGAGAAATTCTTAATACCTACATTTAAATATGAAAATTTACTATTTTTTTAAAAAATAAATTTTCTTTACAGCTTTTGGAGTGTGTCTAAATACTTGTTCACAATTCTGGATTATCTCCGGTATTTTTTACATTTATGACATCTCAACGTAGAAGTATATGGAGCTGAGAAGTTCCTGATTGGCCCACACTAGATTATCCCTCCTGTTCCCAACACAGATTCAAATAAAAACATATTGAATTAGTTAGAAGAAACAAAAATCCAATTAACGATAAATAAACCTTGTACATAATAAGGTAAACAATAAATGCAATTCCCATGTAAAAAAGACGTATATGGAATATGGAAGAGGTAGATAGAGTATGGAAGTCTGGCTGATCCATGATTCGGACCTTGCATACAAAAAGAAAGAGTCTTTGCTTAATAAATCATTCCCTATTCCAACATAGACAGCTGTTGTGAACTCGCATGTACTGTGTCATGAGTTTGATGAATATATCTAGGAGTTCCAAAAATTTCAGTAGTGTGGTTTTGTCAATCATGGGTAGAATTGGTGAATGTTACACGTATGTAAAATGATCACTTAACAAAGCCTGTGACGGTCTGAAAATGCTCAGACTTCCATATTCTTCTAGATCAATGTCGAGATGTCAAATATGCAATAAATTATTATTGTTTTTAAGTTTTTATTTTTATTTTAACCAAAATTATGATCGCATGTTATCTTTCATTAATCGAGTGACCTCGTTAACATTGTACTGGCGATGACAAAGTGGAGGAAAGTGCAATTAGGAATTCTGAAAGTGCATGTTGTAATAACGTGTTGACAGTCAGCTTGTAACCTAACCTAGAGCTCGCTGTTGCAATTAATCGCGCCTTGCGCGTGACACGGCGACTTTTAGATCAAATGGATAACAAATATTACTAACCCAAGTACACAGCTATTGTAACTAAGCAGTTTTCGGAAACTGTACTTAAAAGAAGTAAGATCAGCGGGTACCTACTCGATGGTATGAGGGAAAATGATATTGTTTGGAGATTTTTTATCAAATCCATTTGTTCAATCTATTGAATAATGGGAGGGTTATACGTATTGTACTTGCATATTAATTTCGACAACTGGTGGAAAGTATTTCGTAATAATTTACATTTGATGATAGAAGAATGAAATAAGTTCTAAATAATTATTGTGGCCCTTCCCTTTTCCTATGATGGGACATTAATATATGCCAGACTAAAAAAAAGATTGGGAACCCATGTTGTACATGGTAGATTTTATTTAAAAAAAAAAGGTATTTTATTTTGCTTGGTACTTATATTTGAAACCCTAGTATGAATACGAACTACGTTATGGTATAAGACAGTAGATATATTAATATGATTTTTTCCTTTTTTTTAAATGTTGCCTAATACCCCGAAAGTGTAGGTAATAATTAACAATATGTGTTTTCATGTTACAGTTTACAACATGAATTAAAAAAATATGACTAGATTTTTTAAAGCCTAAGGATTTAAAATTCAATACTCATTAAAATTCCCACTGATTGGTTTTGGGTTGAATATCTGAATTGGTACAGATTTCATATTACAAACTTCAATCTGTAGTATTTGGTTACAAAAATATCCATCACAATGATCGGGAGAAATCATAGCCCCAGGTATGTATTGATATTAATATCATCTTTATTTTTAAAAAGTACTTATTTTGAGGGATAATAATTTCTTTAAAATATACCCCGAAAACAAATCTGATATAAATATTTTCGCGACGTGGTTTTACACCCCATATTTTTCCAAATCACCAATATACACATGATTGATTTTACATAATTGAAATAACCTGCCATGGGATATTGTCATCTAATGATAATAATAAAATAACGGGTCTGCTGTCCCAGCACAACGACGTATTCTCCATTCTTCTAGCGGCGTTCTCCCACAGTTCAGTTGGCCGTATATTTTTTATTTAGGACGCGATTATCTTCAACAGTATTGATCTAATAATTAATATCCTTGGTGATAACGCCCGTTCAATAAAGTAATAAAATTTTCAAGGAATCAGGAAGTCTTGTCACCGTAAGCGCGGAGATGCGTGAGTATAATTTTACTACGAAGCACTAAAATATATTAAAGCCATACTCGCAAACACAGAATTCAATCAGCGGCCAACCGCTGGAGAGGTAACTTGTCTCTTTACGCCTAATTTTTTCCATAGAACGGATATTGGATGTATTTTTGTTTTTTAGAAATGAAACAAATACCATTTTATAGACAATTTAATGGAGATCATTTATGCTTTCGTCAGATTTCTTTGGACTATAACCGTTTTTTGTGGAAAAACGAAAAAAAACTACGGCGAAGGGTACATTGGGGGGGGGACATCCGGTAGGTGGGGACTTTTATGGGGAGACTTCTAGGGTTTTAGAGAACACGTGTGCCAAAAATCATAACTATTACATTTTTTCCGAGGTCTGACTTAAAATATTCTTAATTCGCCTGGACTAAATACCTTTTTAGAGTGCTTTTCGTTTTACTTATAAAATTAATCGTCGACCATTTTCATTAACCTACGTGGTAAGTAACATAATATCCGCGTCTAACATCAATTCGCATTCAGCAAACCAACATTATAATAGTATGTAGGCACATGATCAATCTTGCCATAATTTTAAAACTAATCATTAAGGTCCCGAACACACCGTTTCTGTGTACACATTTCTTTTCAAATAAAACACCAGCATTTAAAATACACTAAATCAACTCATTACCGTCAATTGTACACACCGCACTGTACACTATTTTTTCTCCGTCTAAACACACCAATCACTATTCGATAAGGCGTGTACAATGGGCAGTCTACATGGTAAAATAGGCTTTTATACGTTCGCAAGTACATAACGACTGCCGTTTCACTGCACGTCCACAACATGCGGATGCATCTGACAGCTCCCTGAGTAAACAGCTACACGATCCGTATGGTACAGCGCAAAACACACAAAGGTACGTTCGTTTACCGTGATTAAACCACGATTTTGTAATCCAGCTATATCGTACAGTAGCGATATGTCGGGTAGTTTTCTGGGAGCTTGTGGATGTGTAAGTGGAGTTAAGAAATATACGTTGAATTATTTCAAATGCAGAAAAAATCTTAAGATGTACTGGAGAATTACGCATATAATCCAAAACCTCCATGTTACTGAAATATCAGCAGTATTGAAATGCCCAAGTATCGAGGTATGATTTTTGATTCGGCAGTCACTTTGTGGTAAAATCTATCAATTTTTAATTCAATAGTAAATACCAGTATTTCTTAAAATCTTGTGTGACACGTGTTTCGATGCATTCCGCATCATTTTCATACACTGTATATGTTTCAATTTTTAAATTTTCAAAACACGTGTCACAATAGATTTTAAGAAACAGCGGTATTTGCTTAGTAAAATTTTAATAAAAAATAGTATGACTCTTGACTAAATTTTAAAAAATACAAACGATGTTATTATTTATGATTAAATTCCGTGTCAAAGTCGAGTGAACTTTTCAATAATATTTTTCATCCCAGCCCTCCCGCCTTTACATTAATAAAAACATTCCTCTGTAAAAAACTGATTTGCAATTATCAATGAAATAACGTGTACGCGAAATATTACGGCAACGTATAGTCAACATTGACACATTACAGACTGGCCTACGCCTTGCGCCTCTGTGAGAAGTACGTGGGATGCCCATAATTTTACCAATCAGTAAAATTCTATCACCACGGCGGAAAATGTAAAATTCAGGCGTAAAAGAAAGGCAACAACGTTTGTTACGTAATCTTAGTTCAAGAAAAATCAATCAATAAATTGATGGAGTTAACTCAGGAAAAACTGAAATGAAAAAAAACGATAATGCATTATTTGTGCACTGGTACTAAGTATGGTGATGAATCAACTCGTGTAGGCTGCAATATATTGCAAGTGGTGAAACAAGTAATATATTGTTATTGTTTTATTCTGTTTGTGTTATTACGCCATTGTGTGTCAATACTCTTCTTAATAGCCGACATCTCAGTCGCGATTGCAGGGGCAATCAATTATCTTGAGATTCAGTAAAATCATAAAAGTTGGTAGATTTCAATTTTTTTAGCTTGGATCAACTATTGAAATATCTTCATTACATTAATATTTTAAGAGTTTAACCATGCCAATATTCGGAATCTTGCCAGAGTCCTTCCCTCACTTAAAATTGTTCTAAATTTTATGTGAGCGGTGCAGAGCAAAAATGTACCAGACTGTAGAGTAATTTTTTGTTCTTTGCGTTTTTCTTGAAACCACCTTTGTTTAACTGGCGAAGACTACGAGTGACTACTCAATAAATTTAAGAAATGCACACCATACCTTCATTTTAATTAATAATATCTATGGAGCGTCAAAAGAAAAAAAGGATTTTATGCTTGTTTTTTTTACCACTAAGGTGGTGTAACCCCATAAAACATTGGCCTGGTTGATATCCCTTGCAATGACAGCTGAACATCGGCTAAAGAGTGGATAAAGAGTATCGATAAACGATGGCATTCTAACCCAGAAAAAAAACAATTCCGATATAAAAAGCCGCGATAATCCAAGAATTTCAATAATAACTACGTAGATTAAAAAAATATATAAATCTTGACAAATTTTCATTTACAAAACCTTGATATTAATAATAATTGTGAATGACTCGCGATAGAATAATATACGTACGTACGACTTATTGTATGCTAATGAAGGACATTCATTATCCACAAAGTTCAAACGGACAACAAACGCGATAGGAGTTATGCTGATAATGCGTTGACACGCCAGAAAGTCACTGTGACCAGAAAAGTCCAGGGCGGTGGGGATGTGGAAGAAATAACCTTTCTATAATAGCTCTTTCCTCCTGTTCATTGTCACAGGAAACTCTTGGATATCGAGTCTTTTTATTTCGGATACGGGTATGATCGCCCGGAACGCTCTTTGTACGTTTCGTGAAATATGAATAAGCCACAAAACATCATTTGAAAATACCAACAGTTTGTCACGACAGATTCTAGCTGAATAAATAATATAATACTGTATTGTGTAATTCAACAAAACAAAAGATAGCTCAATCAGGCCGTTGGAGAGTATGGACAAAAGGCTTCACCTACTAAAATTCTTACTCATTCTTAATCATTACTCATTTATGGAAACCCTAAAGCTTAAGAGCAATTATCTACAATACCGACTGAAGTCGGTATTGTACCGACTGAATCGTGAACGATTGAAATTCAAAACAAAATATATATTTTTTTTGCACATATACAGCTTAAGAGAAAAGGATGGTTAACATAATTTTAGGGACCGAAAAATGAATGCTTGGATAAGGGAAAAAAACAAGGTAACAGATGTGGCTCAAAGAATCGCGAAATAAAAGTGGAACTGGACAGGTCATGTGGCACGTATGTCTGAAGATAGATGGTCGAAAAAAGGTATTCGGCTGGAGACCTAGAACAGGACGCAGAAGCCAAATGACAATAGAAAAATGGCGGGCCTGCACTGGAAGAGAGTCGCCTCCAACAGACAACTGTGCAATTCCAAGAGGGGGAGGCCTTGTTCAATAATGGACACAAAAAGAATGCTGTAGTAAAGTTAAAAAAATACAGCTTAGTTCACAACAGACTAATAAATTACCCAACGTTTATCTAGCATTTTTGTTTTGTATGTGAAATCCTTGTTATATAAAAAAATTACCTGTTGTATAAAAAATAACCTCCATTTATGTACCTACTGGTAAGATTGAGTACTCGCGTGGTTTTGATATGTGATATTTCGTTTTCCACGATGAAAAAAAACATTTAAACCCCAACAAAATTTTGACTTTAATATCAACCGTCAATTCTTAAATACTCCACGTATTCAACAGTGAATCTCAATTAACAGATGATCATACTCGTCGTCTAAAAATAGCCATTAAAAAGACACACAATCCGACAAGGAGAGCGCCAACGAAGTGGCATTCGTCCAGTGATCGGAGTAATTTGGGCTGAAATAGACGCCGGGACGCCGCGCTCGTGTCACAAAGTCGGCGTCGCGGCGCTGACAGACGACGGACGGCGATGGCGAGCCGAACCGGGGCAGGGGGGTGACGACTCGTTAAGCGCCACCCTCGGGAATGTCCATTAATCGACATTGTTTTCGTAAATTTGACAGACGTAAAAATACAGCACGAAGACGAAATGATTTGTGTTAAATTAGGCATGAAAAACAAAGCGTCTACTTCCTTGATATTTTACTAAGGGTAAAATTTACCCTTAGTAATTTTTCATCCATCGAAATATTATTTGAATGGATAAAAAATTACTTGCACGAATTTACTTAAGGCGAAACACAAAAACACTATTTCCGAAATCTTGCTCAAAATAAATATTTTTCCGGATGTAAATCAATTTAAAATTATTTCAGTAAGCTCATATATATTTTTTAATTATTATTAATAATAATGTTTTTGAAGTTACTATATGCCTACAAAAAATATATAATTCCAGTACTATTTTAGGTAAGCCTAAGCGGCACATGTTTGAACATAAAAATTAAGTTGTGCACTGATGATTTTGAACCTAGAAACTCTTGTTTTTTTTTCTTCTTGACTCTTGAGTTTGCGACACTAACTATAAGAACAAAACAATCTAAAGTTCTATTTTGAATTGGAAATAAAATTTAGCAGCTACTATCACTATTACGTCAGTAACTGACTGATAAGGTATATCTAATTTCGTAAATAGGCTAAATTTACTTTTCTGCGTCACAGCGGACAAGCGACATTTTTCTCCATAAGTATTTGAATACATTTTTTCATGATTTACATAATGATACCAGAGTTCATAAAACTCCATATTTTGGTATTTTTACTATACGCGCTATGTTAGGAGTCAAATTAATATATACTGATTCAGATACCTGTCAGTATACTCGCATATTATTTAAAGAATACTTTATGAATATTTAGGCAACGTTATAATAATAATAATAATAAATTTGGATAACTTATATAGCGCCATTTTCGTAAAAAAATACCTCAAGGGCGCTTCACGTATAACGTTGGTCAAGCTATTGTAAAAATTAGAAAATTAACAATAAATAATTGCAAATACGGAATTTGATAATGTGAATCAAAAATAATACATTGAAGAACTTTTGATTAAGGAAACTTATCCATATCCGCTCGCTATGTGACGCATATTGAGTCCACAAACTGCCTCCGGGCTTTTCTGTCGGCAGAAAAGAAAACAACTTGACAATAAACTGTCCCGCACCAAGAAAGGGTGTTACGGTAATTTGAAGTATCCAAAGTCCAATGGGATTAGAAAAAAAATGTATTTTTTAGTAAATTTTAAAATCTAAATTAAAAACAAGAATATTCTTTATTTTTGATGCCACATTTTGGCTACTGACACAGCATTCATTAACCGCATAGTGTATCAATATTAATAGCGACTACGCCGGCATTAAAATTAGTGTCAACTACGTAGCATAGACAATTTGAACGTAACTTCTGCACATTCATTTCTAACGTCTTTGACAGGAAGTCAAGGGTATCGAAAAAAGCTTATTTTTTTGTACGATTAGGAGTAAATTGAATTTATTTACATTTTAATAAACGCGTTTGTAGTAAGTACCACCCCTGGATACTGTATGATATTATTTTTAGCCATTTTTTCGATTACAATCTGTCTCGTGGTGAGGAAGAAGCGTTTGACGACCGTTTCATCTTGTCATTTATCACATGACATTACAATGCGACTGAAAGATAGGCGCATTGCGGAACGGGGACGATGGTTTACTTCGGTGTTTTCAAAGCAATTACATATTGTTACCTCAACCTAAGGTGTAAAACACATCCGGACTACAAACACAAAAAAAACTTTATCTTAGTTACCTTGGATGAATGACAGATGAGTTAACGTACATTTCTTGGTTTCAAATTTAGGTTGTGGTCCCGTGGTTAGTGTCGCGGACTCTTGAGTCAGAGTTTCTCGGTTCGAACCAACTCTACCACAAATTGATACCTATTTTTGATAGTGAGCCGCTCAGGCTCACATAAATAGTATGAAATTGAAGTATTTTTGTAAATAATAAGAACACAAATATTTCTCTTTTTAAATAATGACTAAAATTATCGCTTGTGATTTTAAAATGTATTCCGTGCACATCAAACGAGCCGAGCCCGGTATAATTCGACAAGTCGGAAAAAGACTGCAGGAATCTCGCTTGTACATGCTAGCTAACTTTTTACTTTTTCATCTTTTTCATTTTTTTTTTATTTTTATTTTTTTGTTTTTGCTTTCTGTTAGTCAAGTATTTTGTTGTATTTTATATGTACACTTTTATACTAGTTCTACTTATAATACCTATTGTATTCTTGCCAGTGCCCTTTACTATGACCTAAATTATATTGTATACCCACACACAGGCCATGACTTTGGGGATCTTTTTTTAATATTTTTATTTTATATATAAGTATATATATATATACATATATATATATATATATATATATATATATATATATATATATATATATATATATATATATATATATATATATATATATATATATATATATATATATATATATATATATATATATATATATATATATGTATATATATATATATATATATATTTATATATATATATATATATATATATATATTTATATATATATATATTTATATATATATATATTTATATATATATATATATATATATATATATATATATATATATATATATATATATATATATATATATATATATATATATATATATATATATATATATATATATATACATATATATATATATATATATATATATATATATATATATATATATATATATATATATATATATATATATATATATATATTAATCAAAATATATGGACGACAATGAAAACAATCAGGGTTCAAATTGCAATTGAATATGGGCATTGAGCAAACCAAACTATTTATTTACATTCCATCTAAATATCGAGACAATAGGTTTTAAAACATCACATTACAGTAACAATGAATAGTTAATTAAAGTCGATAACAGGTTTAACCTAATATTATTTGCGCCTTGGATTCGACATGGATCTCTTCCTAATAAACTAACTAACCATCACACCGCTTCCACGAAGGAGTAGGCGGAGATAATAGAACGCCACAATATTCTGTCTTTGCAAACAATCTTCGCCTCTTTTACAACCTAATCACTATTAAGTAATTGAAATACTTTATCATGTCACATTTCTCTTGGTCTTCCTCTGCTTATATTTCCAACTACATTCGCATCATATTTTCTTTTACTATTCTTTCTTCACTCATTTAATTCACATGCCCAGACCATCTCAACATACCTTTCTTAATTTTTATCGATAATGCTTATATCCTTGATTTTTTCCTTATATCACTTTTCGAACATCTATCATGCATCGTTTGCCGCACATTCGTCCGAGATATCGAATGCATTCGGTCTACTTTCATCCTTCGCCAATTCCGCGCTTCACCTCCCTACATTAGGGTTGGAATGAAGGTGATATATGACAAATATTATAACCGAGATTTATAGTAAGCAGAGGCGTGCATTCTATTTCTATACAGGCAGAAAAACAGTTCCTACCCTGATTAAAAACTCTGTGCACGCCACTGATGGTAAGTCAGGTGTACGTATTGTGTATCAGGTGGGGCAGAGTACAAGCTCTCGCATATGGAACAAGATAATAAAATGAAGAACCGTCGCGTTTCCATTGCATTATCTGCAATCAGTTTCGGACGGCGCCATTAGCACACTCATTAGTAATTTCCAGTGTGGAAGATGAGGTGCTCTGGCAGAATGCTGAACGCAGCTGGGTCACGGCAATATTTCAGATATTATTGTTTTAAATACCTAGGTAGGATAGACCGCAGAGTGTAAGAGCCATCGCCATTAAAATAAATTAGGAATTATACAAAATAAAGCGATGAGAATAGTTCTTAAGAAAAAAATATATACATAGAGAAAATGAGAGAAAAACTAACCGGTTATCTATAAAAAAGAGACTAAAATTTGATATGGTGATCTTTAAACTTTATTTTTTAACGATAAATTACCAAAATATTTTAAGGATAAAATAGTTTTCAACAAAAATTGTCATGAACATATTACTAGAAACAAGGATAAAATAAGACTGCCATTGTTGAAAAAAAAACGAGTCGCAAAATTGTTAAATGTATAAGGGTTTGAAAATGTATGATGAGATGCTTGAATGCATGAAGAATGAAAAGAGTCTGAAAGAATTTAAAAATAAATGTTTTGTTCACTGTAAAGAGATGTAAATTAAGTGTAAATAATAGTTTATATTAGTTGTAATATAAGCTAACTTAAGAAATAAATATAAAAAAAAATATAAAATTAACCGATCAAGGTTGTTTACAGATTCTGTCGAGGAAAGAAACAGCTATTAAATAAGATCACTTATAGATATATAAGACAGGCACCGTGGCGTAGTTGGTAGACGCTCAACTGCGAAACTGGCGTCGCGGGTTCGATTCCCGCCAAGTGCAAAATAAAATTGAGAACGATTTATTTTTAATTGGTGTGGGTGTTTGTGATGTATTTTTCGCAGGTACCTTCCCTATCCTTACTATATCCTATCTACAAACAAGCCTCTAAAAATAGAGGCTTTGAGGGTTATTCCTTTAAAAAAATAATTATATTCAAGTTTTGTACTGACATTGCTTCGGGGAACTGCATTATATATAATTAAATAAAAATTATACAGTTTTTTTCCACATTCATTTAATTTCATCAGCGACCGGATTTCGTCGTTACCGACTTCATCAGGCTGGTGGGAGATTAGACAAAAAATTAATTTATTTACATATTGTAACTGCAGACAGTTGGTAGAATTCCATTTTCAATTTTTGGGTAATATATCCAAAATTAAATAAGGTTATTGGATTGAATTCTACACTTATTTACATACATATGATGATATGTGACGCGTTTCGTCTTATTAAGACATTATCAAACACTCAAGTGTGAAGTGTTGTTATTACCCAAAAAAAAAAAAAAAAAAACAGAGAACTCAGGACTTCCAAATTACCAATGTGCAGTAAAAGAACCAATGCACAGTGCAAGGAGAATTTTCTAAGGCTACTAATAAATATTCAAATATACAACATCAAAAAAAAAATCACAAGTCTCGCGATAGAGAATAATAACCCGGTGCTTGCGATAGATAATGACGGTAGGCAGAATATAAACACTTTTACTCTGGATGTAAAAACAAAATGATTTGATCACTAAGCCGATCGGAGCGGGCCGCAGAATGCTTTTCACGGCAGAAGGGGGAGATACGCGCGGGAAGAATTTCACGATTCATGTTCGCGTTTGACGTTTGAAGTTTTGACGTATTCGCTGAAAGCGCATGGCGCTCCGCTCCGCTATCGGAATGCGGAATACCATATACCAGTGTTCCGCAAACTTTTTCTGTTCTAGGTACACCTGCCAAATCAAGAAATTTTGGAGGTACACCAAAGAAGGAAAAAGTTTATTCTATATTGATTCATTATTAAAATAAATATAATCCGAAAGCATATACGAGTGCAACATATCGCTCACTACTTTCAAGAACATCATAAATATTAAAAAAAAGATTTTTCAGGAGGACGTGTTTAAAGTTTAAAAATATAAAACAATGTATTAAAAATAAATATCAATCCTCTTATTAAGCTTTTTACTCTGCAACAGATCTTTTAAGGTAGAACCTGAAGGTTTTTTCTCCATTTGAAAAATTCTAAACATATTAAAAAAATAATAAACAATACCTTTTCTTCAAAATACAAAAATAACACTTTCTGCCCTGTAGCGGGTAAATATTAAGTTAAAAATATGCCTCTTTTTCTGGGATATAGTACATTTTCTGGGCATTCCGAAAACATGCAGAACTGAAAATTGACGATTTTTGATTTATGACGTTCTTGAAAGGAGTGAACGATATGTTAATTGCGAATTGTGAGCCTTCTTAACTGAGCACAGGTGATAAAAATAAGGAGCAATGGTTGATAAGGCTGCTCTCACCTCTTCGCTGATCATCCTCAGTCGTTCTAATTTTTTGTTTATTTATTTAGAGTCGAAAATCCCAATTCGCAAGCTATTCGCGCAACAAAGCACCTCGCTCGCATAGATTTCAGCTATTTCTACGTGTGCTATCTTAACAAAACTAGACTTTACCGCGGCACACACTTTGCGAATCACTACCATATACCATATACAGGGGCAGGAAACGGGAGAATGGCAAAGGAATGAGTTTTAATTTTAGTATTCAAATGAATTTTTATGTATCTATTTTGTTTTATTTAAATTTTTGAATAGAAAAAAAAGTACATTGGCGGGCTTATTGCTAAGAAGCCATATCTTCCAACCAACCAAAAACAGACCAGTGATATTGGTGAAAACTTTTGATACCTTATTTAGCTGTTTGCAATCAGAGGATAGATAGTGCTTGAACATTGAGTACAAATGAGAAAGAAAAAAATATATAAATCACAGTTTACTGCTATATTAATGAAGTAACTATTGTACATACTTTATATTTAATATTTATTAAAATTACAAATTGATGATAATAAGGAAGGAGAGAGTTTAGGGAAGGATGTAGAGAAAAAGCTAAGGGATGAGGTTTGATGGACAGATAGGATTCTAATATACTATAAGATAGTAATGTCTCAGGCGTTTCTTAAATAATCATACATTGCATACGAATAAAAGGGTCTCTGCTAAATAAAAGTTTTCTAAATCCAATCATAGATGGCTGTTGTGAACTGATCACGGAACGTCATGAGGTGAATCATATATGTATGACTTCCAATATGCGAGTAGTGTGGTTGTCAACAATGGGTAGATAGTGAATGTTACACATGTGTGAAGTGATCACTTAACCAGCCCATGACAAGTCATAAGCCCTGTGAATTCCCAGACTTCCATATTCTTCGTCATCAATGTTGAAATGTCAAAAATGTAAAACAAACATGCCGGCAGCGTATTGGCCACCTTGAACCGTGTCTTGTCACTCTAATTAAGAAATAGTTTAAAATAATAACCTGCTGACGAATTACATCATGCAATCTGTCTACAAGTTAATGCACAAACGTATTTAACGATATTATTATAGACACATAATAAGGAAAATAACAAAAATAAATATACATATACAAAAATATCCAGAGCTCAATGCAATCTTGCTTACGAAGGTATGGCTAGAAAAAATAATAATATCGATTGCTTTGCTATTTTCTGCTTATTAATTTGCTACGAAGAAATTCGACTAAATGATTATGTAGTCGGCAATACGAATAAAATAAAGTTATGAGGATTATGAGTTGAAAATGTATATTTGGCCAACATCGTAACTTATTGAGCGTGTTGTAAGATACGGAGAGGCCGTGCTTGCCGCGCAGGGATATGACAGTCGGCAAATTTGAAAATTAGCGAAATATCTGAAGAAATATGCCATGTGATGATTTTTTCACTATAAAAGTACAACATTACAAAAACATGACGAAAATTTTGTGAAGTGTACGTCGAGGAAGCTCAACGAGTGACCCAAGAGTTGTTAGCTCGATTCCATTCCAGAAATTTACGTGACAAAGATGCACCTCGCTCTGGTCGGCCAGTCACTGAAAAAGTTGATGTAATTTTGCAACTGGTGGAGCAAGACAGGCAAGCAAGCTATCTGGAAATAACAAAGGTACTAAACATCAAACATATGACAGTTTGGAATCATTTGAAAAGAGCAGGCTACAAGAAGAAATTCAATGTTTGAGTGCCAGATGAATTAACGCAAAGAAATTTGATTTCTACTTATTGATTGTGTCTGGTTGTGATCCCGTGGTTAGTGTCGGGGACTCTTGAGTCGAGAGTTTTTCGGTTCGAACCCACTCTACCACAATTTGATACCTATTTCTAATAATGAGCCGCTTAGGCTCACAGAAATAGTATGAAATCGAAGTATTTTTGTAAATAATAAAAACACAAATATTCCTCTTTTTATTATTTAACGCTACGAAGAAATCCGACTATGCGATTACGTAGTCGGCAATACGAATAAAATAAAGTTATGAGGATTATGAGTTGAAAATGTATATTTGGCCAACATCGTAACTTATTCAGCGTGTTGTAAGATACGGAGAGGAGGCCGTGCGTGCCGCGCAGGGATACGGCGGTCGGCAGTCAGGTATTACTGTGGCGGATTATGCTGAATGCGAAATATGCTAATGCAAGTGCGGAGGGGTAACAACGAGGCAATCATTCACAAATGGGGTCGCCATCTGTGATGTTATGTTCCCAGATAGCCTCTGGCGGCGAGAGAATGGGGTGTGAAAAGTTACGGTAAACAATGCAAATATGACTTATTATTTATCGTATTATAAATATAAGAAAATATCGTTGTAAGAGGTATTTTAAGTAGTTCTTAAATATCGCTGATGACACTAATGTGTCAATCTATATTATTATTATTACATTGATCAAAACATACATGGAAAATAAGTTATACAACTAAGAAATCATACTATTTATTGAATTAAAGTTAAACTTTTTTTGAACTTTAAAACACCGAGACATTTGTTTCGCCTTGTTAGGGTATTATCAAACTACTGAAATTTAATAATGCCCTAATAATTAAAACGAATTTTCATTATATTATTTTTATGCTTAAAAAAAAATTATGTACATTTTAGTACTCTGTTTTTTCTTCTTTATTTTAATTTCTTTTGTTTTTCACAATACAATATAATTACAAGTACGAAAAATATATATACATCATAAATATTAAAATCAAACACTCAAATCAGTGTTTGGTTTTAATATTTAAAAGTCTAAGAAATCATGTTAAATAATTCAACTCATCGGAACCTAAAGGTTAGCGAAACACGAGTTGGAAGCCGCTGCTACATGTTCACGATCACAAATGTTTCCAAAACATTATTTAAGTGAATGTGCCGATCTTTTCAATTTCGCGACTATATTGAGTTGACAAAAAAATGCTATAAAAATTGTCAAGTCGAGAATCCGCCAAATGTAATAACAAAAGGAGGTATACAAGTTTCCTCGGAATTTCGCCGACTGCGAGAACTATAATGCCGGTAATATATCAAGCCTCGTGAATATGAGCGCTTATTTTTAAAGTATTTTTTTCTGGAGTAACAAATGTGGAACTAAAAATAAAGTGTCACGAGGATAAATGTATGAATATTTAAAAAACCGAATACACTTTCCCGCCAGTCGGTTGTTGCGCGAAAATAAAACAAAATTTCAAATGAACTGGGAAAAGAAAACTGTCGGAAATTTTTTTCTCAACTGACTCATTCAAACAGGTAAATAGTAACGCCTAAAGTTGAGAAAAGTCAGTAATGCATACATCGTGTGATCCACCGGTGGATATATCCCTCACTGCTTTCAAGAACGTCAAAAATAAAAAAAAATTAGATTTTTCAGGAGAACGTTTTTAAAGTTTAAAAATATAATACAATGTATTAAAAATTAATATCAAGCCACTTATTGAACTTTTTACTGTGCAACAGATTTTATTAGGTATAACCTGAAGGTTTTTTCTACATTTGAAAAATGTTTAGTATATTTAAAAAATAATTAAACAATACCTTTTCTTCAAAATGCAAAAAACAACACTTTCTGCCCTGTGGCGGGTAAATATTAAGTTAAAAATATGCTGCTTTTGCTGTCAGACAGACATATAATGTCTGTCAGGAGGTGGAAAAATCGCCTTACAAGTATGAAAAGTGACAAGACACGACTGAAGTAGAAAAGTTGGTTTGCTAAAAGAATAGTGGTGTTTTATCCCTACACTCACCCTTGTAGAAAACACCACGAAACATTACTAAGAAAATTACAAAGCATAAATATATTAACAAAAAACAATTAAATAATTTAATGTCAAACTTACTAGCAAATTAACCATCACACCGCTTCACCGCTGTTGTAGGCAGGGTGAATAGAACGCCACACCACTCTCTCTTTGCAAACATTCTACGCCTCTTCCACATTCATGCATCTCCTCATATACACCCGCTGATTATTCCGACTCCTGACCCGGCTGCTTACAAGTATTGACATACCTGATCTTGCCAAGCTTTCCTCGGTCTTCCTCTGCTTCTTTATTTAATTACATTCTTCGCCTCATAAAATTTTATATGCTCATCATGTCTATTTTAACACACCTTTCTTAAATTTATCGATAATGCTTATCTCAGCCTTCCATTCTTTCCTTATTTCACCATTCGAACATCTAATCTATCATACATCGTTTTGCCGCACATTCGTCTAATAATTGTATTTTCTTTTGAAATTTGAATGATTGGCAACATTTAGATAAAATTCAATGAAAATAAGAATAAAATAAAATAAAAACTATAGCGAGAATAAAATAACATTCATGAATTTCGCGTAAACAACAAATCGACGTAACACAATATTATAGTAATCATACGAATACGTACATATTTATATCCGACGCATAAAGAACGATAATAATAATTGCGGAACGCTAGACGGTTCAAATTCAAGGGCATCCGAAAACTGTGCGGCGATAATGGCTCACTTTAGATTAGTACTGGGCGGGCGCAATATGGCGCCTCGAGCTGTCAACGTGACAGCGCGGGAAATCGCCGCGTGACGTCAGCGCGCGGGCGGCTAGCAACAGCGCTTTTTGGCTGGAGAAAATGCGGCAATGCTGCGAATTTCGCTATCTTCTAAGATAGTATCAAAGTCGACCGACAAATACTGATTTCTTTAAAAAATGCACTAGCCATTACTGTCGCTTGAATTTTTACAAGGTTGAATAAATCAAATTACCTTTGACGCCGGTTATGAAATCTTACTTAAGCGATTTTGTAACTATGTAGTATCGGATTAACACGAAAATCTCTTAAAATATATATCACAAGAAGACCTAGGAAAACTTGGCAAGATCAAGTATTTCAAAAACTTGACAGTCAAGTCAGGAGTCGGAATAGTCGGAGGGTATACATGAATGATTATTCCGAAACCGGCAGTCACGAATTAGTGTTTATTAAAGTGGTATTACACAATGTGTACAATGAATGATAAGGAGAGTGTTATGTATTTTTGTCCACCTCCGTGGTGTAATAGTTAGCGTGTTTAGCTACTGTGCTGGAGGTCCCAGGTTCGATTACCAGGGGGGGGAAATAAATAACAGTGGTTCTACACTTTAATATTACCGTGGATTGGTCCCTAAAGCCCAGGAGTGATCACCTTGCCTTCATGTAAGTAACGACCAAGATAATATTGCGTCAATACAAAGTAGTGGGCTATGCACCATTGAGCGCGGATAAGGGTTAGGAGAATGTATAAGTAGATCAATGATTGTGGAAATGTGTGGTAAATATAAACGTCTTTGTCGAATGCAGCCATTACTTCACAATATTTGTCGGTAGGGAAATATTGTTCCTTGGCAATATATCGGACAATACACTCGACCAACTGTACAAAATCTTGTGTTTCTTAAATAATGATATTCACGGTACGTGTAATAAGTGCATTCTCGATATTTTGACAGTGTCACGGAGTCCGCCGTTCGGCGGGCATCGCGAGTGACGATAATTGATAGAGCAAGCGGCGGCACTTGTCACGAAGAGGAGAGAATTGGGAAATAAGTCGTGTCCCACATCGGTCCAGACCGCGGCCGTGGGCGGGGAGAGGCGGGCGGAGAGGGGAGGGGGGAGAGAGGAGAGATGGCGCAGGGCGGCCGGAACCGGTAAACGGTTTGCCGCCAAACTGCATTCCGACCTCCCCCCGCCGCGCGCCGGCCCTGCACACCGCAGCGCCGTCTGTCAACTCGACTCGATTGGAATACATACTATTATTTGCGAGTAAACATTTTTCGCCGAGTGCAATAAACACCGAGATGCAGAAACTGCACTTCCTCTATGCTCACATTCTGAATTCGATTTGATATAATACTCTGTTTGACATGTTAACACATTTCAGACGGATATTTTTTACGCTGGTGACGGGATTTGATAATTATGTATATGAAGTTAAGGCCTCAATGAGATTGGTTTATAATATTCATATAAAAACATTGAGAAATTCCTTCTTCTCTGCCTTTGAACGAGGCCGGCGCAGAAGGTAAAAATACCCTTCCCGTCCTTAAGCATCAATGGACCGAACGGGTAGAAATACCTTTCCCGTGCAGGGTTGTGCATGAGCATCATAACCGACATATAACCGCATATCGTACTCAAATAATTCCGAGGTACAGCAGAATCCCTCTCGTCCTGGTCCATAGCAGCTTTTATGCAGTTTATTGCAATGTTTTTACTGTAGGGAATGTACGCGTTTTAAATTAATAAAATGAGAGAACATTTCAATGTATTTTTTGAGTTCATAAATTGTTTATTTTATTATAAATCGTTTTTTCTGCATTTCCCGATAATCCGAGCTTTTTTGCATTACGACCATACCCCCAGTCTTAGGGGTAGCAAATAACCGGTTCGATCGGTATCAGAATGCGAGATCTGTGTTTTTTATATATGCGAATATAAGCTTTTAATAATTAATACTTAAATATAAAGTGCTCATATTCATTCTTATAATTTTTTGTGCAAATATAAAAGGTGTATTTTGCCAATTTAAAAAATATTTTAATAATACCGTTATGTACCAAAACGGTAAGGATAACATGAAAGTTTCTAGTTTAAAACCATAATTTTTAATCCGTTTCCACGGGGGAGTATAAGTAGATGCGATAAATGAAAGATATTGAAACAATGGTTTGTTTTGTTAACGTCTATTTAAAAAAAACATTAATATAATTATGTTTATTGCAGAATAATTATAAACAATACAGTTAAAACAATAAAAGTAATCAGTAAACAATAAATAAATGAACCTGTGACTTGAGAATTGAGGTTAGAAACGATTAGAAACCTGGTTCACACTGCAGATAAACACGGACAGACCAATATCCACAATGAATCGAGTGCTTGTTTACGGAATGTAAATCGAGGCGTCAGAGTTGAGTGAAGCTGAAATCGATAGACGGGGTGGAGTGGAGTTATCGGAAGGGTCAAATGGAAGCACTATCGGAAGCTGCCGCGGTCCTTATCTCCGGCAGGGGTCGGCTAGGAACGCAACCGGGGACCTCAGGAGCAAACGCGTCACGGACACGAATTCACGTCAGTAAGGATATTACGTATCTAATTCTTATCAGCGAACACATTAAACCGAAATTATATCGCGAGAAGTGACAAGTTATGAAATACTGTATAGCGAACGCATCCCTCGGCAATGCCCGGTGGGGAAGATTGTACATATAAAAAGTAATAATAATGTTTTAGATTTTTAAAAAATACAGTTAAAATTATAATAGAATGATTAGTAAACACGGCCATAATAAGAACATTTTTCGACATTAAAAAAATACCATTGATCCTTTTGAATTATCTTCATTTTATAGCAATTGGACATTCTGTGTTCTCTGTACAAGGCGCTGAAAAGTTAAAAATGAATAATTTTCCTCTCCCTTTGAAAGAGGCATCCTCTTAAAAAAAACGTAGATACACAACCAGCATAAAAACAGTGTTGTAATTTTTATCAACTTGCTTAGTAATACAAACAATAAAAAAATGCGTTGTATATCATTAAAAAAACTGTCTACAAACAAAAATACACAAAAAACTAAATCCACGAGATGATTTTGGCTTTTACGGCCTTCTAATGGACGTCATAAATCTGAGTATAAATTATGCAAAGAAATGAACTACCATAACGTCAAGTGGTTAAATATTACACATCGAGGAGACGAACTAAACGCTGTGATGACACGAGGCCAGATGATAATGGAGTGGTAAGGCGCCATGTTTGCGGAAGGAATAACCAGAGCCGTGATAACAATGCGTCGCACCTGATGCTAGAATGGAGCACTGAACAAGCAGAAGATTTACATGTGTATGTCGTCATACGGGGATCATTATGACGTATGGCAGCAAGCTCTAATGCCGAGAAGTTCAAACAGAATATACGTTTGTTCATTTTGATCATATCATATTAAGGAAACTAAAATAATTGGATCCATTATCAAATAATCTTAACGATGGCGTCGAGAATATATTGCTAAAATAATGTAAAATTAAGAAAAATAAGATCACTTTTGGGTATCAATGTATATAGTTATGGCACTAGCTTTTTTCAACTCTACAAATAACACTATTATTTCATATTACTTGACTTATGACTTTGTTTCGAGACTAATTTGGACATTATAAAGAGGTGAAGGGTGAAGGGAAAAGCCAATAAGAAAACAAGAAGGAGATATGATTCCTAACGCCACTAGAGTTCACAAAAAAACAGTACTAACACAGGTACACCGCTTGCACAAGGTATGTCGAAAACTAACTAACACCTTTAAATCTATTATCTTAGTCTTATAAAACGCGAGAAATACGAGAAGGTATAGCTATAGTTTTAACCCATTTTTGAACAATGCTTATTTGGTATCCCATAAAATAATTTACTTTTTACGAAAGATTTAAAAGCAAAAGAAAAGTAAGTATTGATCAAGGGAGATGATAATATTGATTTGAAATAAATAATAATAAAAAACACACACACACACACAACTCATTTAAGGGTGACGTTGATTAAGGATAATTTGCAATAAGTAATGCAGTCGAGTTAAATATGTATTGAGAATCATTTGATCAAAGGCAACATGGTGCAATTTCGAACTGTTAATATTGATAATTATATGGACATATTGGAAGACAGGACCCCACAAGATGGACCACAATATTTTTTATGATGGAGACCTTGGGAGAACCAAAGAGGCGTCAAAAGAACCCAAAAGAGATGGTCCGACGACATAGTCGCTGTGGGGGTAGAAAACTGGCTGCAAGCAGCAACCGGCCAAAGGAAATGGAAAGATATAGAAGAGGCATTTATCTAGCAGTGTAGGACAGAGGGCCCACGAAAAAAAAAGATGAATTGAATGGTAAAAAACAGTTTTGAAATTCGTGGGTAACCAGGACATACAGTACCATAACTCCAATATGACAACACGTAGGCCATATTCTTAGCGATTGTCTTTCAGTCTCCGTGATAAACATATTAGAATAATAAACACCATGTAGATGGCTTGTATTACAATAAATAAATGAGCAAACGGCTGGCAAGTTACGGATGTGACGATTTACATTTCATTTCGTCTAACGGCGCTAATGCATTATTAAACTATTGAATGCAAGCGGAAGATTGACACAGCCAAAGTGAGCGACGAGATTGGTCGCTTGCTTATTTTATAAGAAACACAACTCTATGCATTAGTACTAAAAGAAAGAAAAATAAGTCTAGCTTTTAACAAGGGCATGGTTTAACGTGTGAAGAGCATAATTAATTTGAATATTGAAATATTAGGCCAGATCGAACTTGTGGTACTGTGGGTAGCTCTGTGAAGATCATTTTCTTTTTACAATTTATTAAAAAAAAAAGGGAAATCACATGATATTAAAGCCCAGCACTCGTTAAGTCGCAACTTCATTTTCTATAAATCCAAGTATCATTTTATGTAATTGATTTTTTTTCTTAAAACACCATTCATACATTGTAAAAATAAGTTTTTCTTAGAAATAATTATACGGTTTTGAAAAGAAAAGAGTAATTGAAAGGAAAGGAGCTAAAAAATAAAAAAAAAATCCGATATAAATTATTTTAAAAAACGGGCGTAAACAGACATGTGACCTCTCTGGTGGTCTCCGGTGGAATGAATTCCGTGCTGGCGAATACCTATTTAATTTAGAGTAATTATTTTTCTGATAAACACAGATTTAGCTGTGTACGTAACTTGCGTCACTTTTACCGATAGTTTCCAACTACTGGAATTCGTCAGTCAGATGACGTCAAGAAACTTCAAGTGATCAAGTTACCGACAGAAAATATTAGATAATAACAAACATAACGCGTGTCTTAAAAGTGCAGAATCATCTTTCTCATAGATTCGCATAGTGAGCGACTATGAACTATTTATAAACACACGCAGCTAACCGTTTATTATTATTAATATGAAACATTTAGAGCCCGAGATCTGCAAATAACGTTTCCTGATGCCCGCAGAGCGGTTAGTTGGGTACTTAGCACCATTATTGATAAGTAATATCGCTCACTCCTTTCAAGAACGTCATAAATCAAAAATCGTCAATTTTAAGTTGTGCATGTTTTCAGAATGCCCAGAAAATGTACTATATTCCAGCAAAAGCGGCATATTTTTAACTTAATATTTACCCGCTACAGGGCAGAAAGTATTGTTTTTGCATTTTGAAGAAAAGGTATTGTATAATATTTTTTTTTAAATGTACTAAATATTTTTCAAATGGAGAAAAAACCTTCAGGTTTTACCTAAAAAGATCTGTTGCACAGTAAAAAGTTCAATAAGTGGCTCGATATTTATTTTTAATACATGTGTTATATTTTTAAACTTTCAAAACGATCTCCTGAAAAATCAAGTTTTTTGATTTATGACGTTCTTGAAAGGAGTGAGCGATATGTAGTATTTCAGCAGTAACCGAAGAAAGGATCATGGCGGTCCAATTGACACCTGCAGGTGCGTTTTACCCATTAGCGCCTGTTCTCGCGGAGAAAACGAACTCACTAAACATACTTACACAAAATTTTGACAGTGACGAAATGAACGGGCTGGAATTAAAATTTGACGAACCGTGTAATATACATATGTACACAAATATAGTTTAGCAATCGTATTAATATGCATATATATTTTCACGAGCACTAACTTCAGTTATTCAAACATATTATATACATAAGTCACATACCGCTCACTCCTTTCAACAACGTCAGATATAAAAAAAAAACTTTTTCAGGAGATCGTTTTAAAAGTTTGAGAATATAAAAAGATGTATCAAAAATAAATATCGAGCCACTTATTGAACTTTTTACTTTTAACAGAATTTTTAAGGTGAAACCTGAAGGCTTTTCGTTCATTTGAAAAATATTTAGTATATTTAAAAAATAATTAAACAATACCTTTTCTTCAAAATGCAAAAACAACACTTTCTGCCCTGTAGCGGGTAAATATTAAGTTAAAAATATGTCGCTTTTGCTGGGATATTATACATTATCTGGGCATTCCGAAAACATGCACATCTGAAAATTTACGATTTTTGATTTATGACGTTCTTGAAAGGAGTGAGCGATATGTACATAAATATAGTTTGGCAATCGTATTAATATACATGCATATTTTCACGAACACCAACTTCTATACACATAAGTACTATTTATTCAAACATATTATATACAATACATAAGTCACATATATAATATTCTATTACTCATTTTGGGACATGGGATTAAGGTTAACAAAACTGAGAAAAAAATACAAATAAGAAAAATTGGGAAGCGTGACTTTGCTGTTGCGGACGATGGCGTGGAATGTTCTTCTACCGGTAGTTAAAATAGTGAGAGTGACACGATTTTTGGGGAAAAACAAAACTAAAAACGTATTTGTTAGGTAAATCATTTCCATTATCTAATTTTCCCTAATTCAATCACAGTGAAGCGCCCTCGAAGTAATTTTACGAAAATGGCGCTATATACTATTGTACTACTATTAATACTAACATCACGCCGTTTCCCCGCAGGGGTAGGCAGAGAGGATGGAACGCCACACTCTTCTGTCCTGACATACACTCCTCGCTTCCTTCACATGTCTGGATACATCTAGTCATACATGCCCTCCGATTACGAAGACTTTTGACACCACCAGATTTTAGGTTCTGGATTGATCTGATCGTGCCAAGTCTTTTTCTGCCGTCCTCGTTCCGTTCTCCTACTCACATTCGCCACATATATTTTCTTTCACCTCTCGTCATTCTCTCGATATCCGTTCGCTCCGCATGTCCATACCACCTAAGAGAACTCTTCCTAATATTTTCAATTATCCATAAAATAAGACAAAACTTAAATTTATTTATCATAATCTAACGAACGGACTGTAATCATCAAGATTCCTTCTTAAATTACGATGAACCATATTATCGATACTCGCTCTATAAACAAGTAGGGGCCTAACATCAGGTAGATGGAGGGAAAGATGACAATGAAACAGTCATAAAAGAAATCCGAAATACCGGGTTGACACAACAGATGTTTACCAGAATACGAGTAGCTGTTGTCCAAACGTTTAGAAGCATTCTGAACAAACCTCTAGATTCTATTATTATTATGTACTTTATTTCATATTTTAATAAATAAATTTATTAAAGGCATCGCGAACCTCGCTAACGAAACAACAAGAATTAGCCAAAAAGACTAACAGTGTACCTACCACGTAATTCAATTTAAGGCACAAAAAAAATTATTAGGATAAAATAACAAAATTGATATTCAACAATTATTAGAATTTCATCTCTAGTCTACATTTATCAAAAACCCTAGGATAAACATACAATAAAATGTATTACTTCATTTACCAATTCCATCTTCCAAAAACATTAATAAAAAAAATCTCCTTCTTCAAACCATCATCCGCACCCGATGGTGCATAGAGCACTGCATCATATAAACGAAATGTTATCTTGATCGTTGACAGATAAAGGTGATCAGCCCTCCACTTAAGGTATTGAATAAATAAAAAAAAGATAATTTCCGATTCTAACCATTTAATGAAAAGTGGCTGCTGTTTCGCCTTGCGAAGACATTATCAAACTGTGTGGAAAAAACATATTGACATTAAAATAATTTTAAGGTGGCTAAAAAAATGTATTTGTACCGTGATGTTTTTTCTCGACGCAGTCTGACAACGCTCTAGCGGAGAGAACAGCTGTCCCACCAAATAATAAAATCAGATCAAAAACAGTCTTTTTTTGTGCTGTCAACAAAAAAATCAGTTGCACAATAATTATCTATTTATGCATTTCTAGCAACATACATAATGTGCTTTTGGTTCTTTATTATTATTTTTATTTTTATATGCTTTTATTTTTGAAAGCCTTCTGAAATAATTATTTATCACAAGTATTTAATAAAAATAATAATTTCACATTTTACGTATAGGTAATCCTACCTACCCAGGTATCAAATATATTGATGAAATAAATAAAATCATTTTGGATATCGCAACGTGATACGAAACCATAAAAAAATGGAAATAATAAGGCATACAAATATTATGCACTTAATATCGGAGTTTTACCTACCATTAAAACTCTTATTATGTTTCTATTGATTTCTGGAGTCCATCATGAGAGAAGCGTTCATTTTCTTTTCCGTTATCGCGGTTTCTACTGTCTATTCCTGGGTCAGTGTCCTACTCTATGGTCGCTTTGTCCGTTTCCGCTGATTTGGTATCCGGTCATCCATGGATTTGGGTTGTTCATAAAGCTCATGATGCACCAGGTAGGTCTTACCTGGACTCCAGAAATCAATAGAAACATAATAAGAGTTTTAATGGTAGGTAAAACTCCGATATTATGTGTTCTGAATTGATTTCTGGAGTCCATCATGAGAGATCTGTCTGTTATCTCCTGGTGACCGGGTGATGCCTTTATTTGATGTTAACTGGTTGAAACAGGCTTGCTAGAGAGGAGTCTTTTGAGACGGTGTGATTAAGCAACTCTCTTTGGTAATATTTCCTGAAGGTATTTTCACTTTTCCAATTTCCTCTCTCTAAGATATTATCAATTGGGTAGTTTTCTAACCAATTGAGGGATGCGACCGCTGAGCGTGTACTGCCGGGGGTAGCTTCCACTCCTGCCATTTTCAGCGTGCTCTTTACCCATCCTCCTATTATGGTTCTTGTAGCCGCTTTTACGGGGCCCCTCGTACTTATAAATAGGTTATTAAGGTTATCCACTTCCGACCTTCGATCCTTGGACAATTCTACTAGTTTTCTTGTCCAAAAGACTGGGTTTATATTAAGCTCCGGTGATTCTAAAAGTTTCCAGCTGGATTGCTGGTGTAACCGGGTGTCAGTCTTTGATCCAAAAGACGGATGTAATATAATAGAAGTGCCTTCATCCTGCAGGTTTCCATCCGAGATGTTTAGTAACGTCAGGTCGTGTACTCTTCGTCCTGACGAGAGCAGCAATAGTGTTGCCACTCTACACGATATCTCGTATAAGGAGTTTAGTTTAGGGCTATTTTTACAGAGCCAATCTTTAACAATCTGTGGATTCCAGATTGGAGATTTTGGGAGAGTAGGCTTTGCCATGGCTATTGCTTTAAGGGTATGTTTTACCAAAAAATTAGAGCTGAGACTTTCCTCAGCTGTTGGGTTACAGAATGTTGCTATCGCTGACTTATGTACTAGTATAGTATTGTATGACAATTTCTCTTCGATAAACAACTGCGCCAGGTATCTGGCCACCTGGTTTGCAGACGGTTTGTTAGGATGGAAATTGTTATTTGATGCCCAGCGGCACCATCTATCCCAAGCTGGCTTGTAGGTATTTAGCGTCGAAGCTCGCCACCCTGATAGAAGCAAATTCTTTTCCTCAGGATTCCATCTACTCAAAACGCCGTCCCACCCCCAATTTTCCAAACTTCTATTTCCAGTTCTTGGATTTTTGGGCGGAGGTTTGCCGGTGGATGTGTCGATTAGTACCGATTCCAGGTTTGCTATTTTGAGTGGTGGCGCTAATGATCGGCGTATTAGGTCTGGTCGCCAGAACGCCCTCGGCCACCTTGGGACTGCGAGAAGGTATGTTCCGGTCGCCTTGTTCAGGTGTGCTAGGATTCTTGGTATTAAATTTGGCGGAGGAAATATCCAGGCCAGATTGAAGTCCCAACATTGACTGAAAGCGTTTTGAAAGATTGCGCACGAGTCCGTGCAATCTCTTGACACGTATGTCGAAGTCACGTGTGCCGTTACGGAAGCAAATAGGTCTATATCGGGTTGCCCGAAGAGATTGAAAATCGGTTGGGTTGCTGCCGGTAAAAGGTGCCACTCCGGAGGTGTTTTTCCCCGAGATAGGTGATCCGCGTCTCCGTTGTATTTTCCGGGAAGAAACTGAGCTGTCAACGAGATATCCCACTTGTCTGCAAGGATCAGGAGGTCTTGGGTCAGATTTAAAAGTGTTAAGGATCTGGTGCCCCCTTCCTTGGAGATATACGCAACCACTGATTTGTTGTCCGATTGCACTAAGACTTCTGAACCGGAGAGGTTGTGAGCTGAGTGTTGAAGGGTTGCAAGCACTGCGAACAACTCTTTTCGGTTTGAATGCCACTTTTTCTGTTGGACGGTCCACTGACCTGATAAGGTTAAATCGTCTAAAGTTGCTCCCCAAGCCAGGTCTGAGGCATCTGTTGTCAGGAAATGACTGAACATTTCCTTGTGAATGGTGCTTGACGAGTTCAAGTTCTCTAACCACCATTCCACCTCCTGCAAGCACTCCTCGGTCATTGGAACTAATCTTCTGGGTGGAAGTTGCTTCAGCGGTTTGCTCGCTATCTGCAATTGTCGGCAGTGCAGCCGTCCTCTTCTCACCACGAAGTTGGCAAAGTTTAACCTTCCCAGAAGACTTTCCGCTTGCTTTCGTGACCATCGGCGAGAAGACAGTATCGCTCGAAGTGATTGGTGGAATGCCGCACACTTCCGTTCTGACAGGGACTTGCGATTGTTGCGCATGTCCCATACGACCCCCAGGTATTCGCACTTTTGTGTTGGGGAGAGCACTGACTTTTGGAAATTTACATTCCATCCCAGATATTGTAGAGTGTTTACTGCTAGCCGCGTTTGTCGGCCTAGATCTTCCTTGGATTGGCTCGCAAGGAGGAAGTCGTCGAGATACACGATTGTCCGTATACCTTTCTGACGCAGTAACTCGGCTACCCAATTTGTAAGGGTCGCGAACATTCTGGGAGCAGATGAAAGGCCAAAGGGCAGACTTGTCATCTGAAGCAAGTTTCCTCGGTAGACCAAGCGCAAGAATCTCCGATGCTTTGATGCGATCGGGAGATGGTAGTATGCTTGTGAGAGGTCTATCTTTGTCAACCAATCGTTTGGTTGCAAAAATTCCGGAACCTTGCAGTGGCTTATGAGTTTGAATGGAGCAGGGTTTAAAAACAGGTTTAGGGACTTCAAGTTGAAGATTACCCGTGAGGAGCCGTCCGATTTTGGTGTTAGGAACATTTTTGATAAGAAGCTGGGAGTGAGATCCGCGGCTTCCAGAACACCGCTCTCGGTGAGTTCCTTTATTTGGGAGTCCATCTCGGCAGAAGGGGGTGTGCTGAAGTGATTTAAAGTATTCTTGTGTGGCATTATCAAAGGAGGTTTTGACACAAATGGTATTCGTGTCCCCCTTATCATTTTTAGCATAAATGCTGGTGCTCCCAGTGTCGCCCATGCTGCCTGGAATAACTTTAAGCATCCCCCGCGAAATGGATTCCTTCTGGCGTCAATTTCGAGTGTGCCTTCCTCTAAACTTTCCTTTTGAACTACCAGAAGTAGACTTGCCTCCCCCTTTTTTCTTGGTGGAAAATTTGCTGGGGCCAGCTTCTCCTCTGGGAGGACCGTTATTTTTGTTAGCGAGAGGCCTTCGCTGTTCACGAAAAAACTGGTTATCTGGCTTTTTTCTGGTAGGAACCTGGGGTCTTGATAAAGGATGGGTTGTTGCAGGTTTTATCGTAAGCTTGTCAGAGGTACCTACCCTAGAGAGGAAGGCCGTCAGATTCCCCTTTTCAAAGAGATATTCTGAGCAAGGAGGGATTTTGCAAAGTCCCTCTCTGACATGCTCGTCTCTGACTTCCCCGAGGATGGATTTTCTGCGGAATTGTACCGCCTCTGTGCGCCTGCCACATACCATCTGAAGAATATCTTCGGAAACCTTCTGGTATGCGGAGTCAGGAGCAAACAAAACTTTTACTTTATCGAATACGTTTCTTTTATTAAGAATTGTGTTCTTATCAGCGGCCCAATTGACCAGTTCTTGGAGCCCTGATTGAAACTCCTCTTTTTGTATGAGGAGGGCATGAGATAGAGCGGCGAAAGACCTTTCCAGCGAAGCCTGGGCAGGGGAGCTGACATCGCAGCGTCTGAGCTCGTCGTTGACTTTCAATTCAACAAACGATGGCTCTGCCAGAAATTTCTTCTGGACATCAGCATATCGCACGCCTGCCCAGTTTTCACTACCAAAGTGTTGCAGCTTTTCTAAGGCTCGAATCCTGATGGGATTTGCTGTTGGATGGATAGGTTCCTTGACTACTGTGCTGGGTTCCTGGAAATCCAGCTGCAGCTCTTCTTGGATATCCTGAGGATCCTCGTGTTCCTCTAGTCCAGGAGGCTGCTGTAGAAAACCGTCGTCGTCTTCTTGCGATCCCGAGTCTACGGGAGAAGTGTCGCCTGGCGCCGCGACCTTAGCCCCGGTTTGACTTTGGAACACGGCGTCAGTCAAAAGTCCTATCTGCTGAACTAGATAGTCTATCCGTGGGTCCATTAACACTTTAAGGCGCTTTTGCTGACGCGGTTCAGGAGACTCTGAATCTGACGATAAAACGGATGGATCGCAGGATCTTTTTCGAGATTCACTGCGCTGAGAAGGCCCAGCTACCGGCGATAATGGCGAAACATTTTCTGTATCACTCATTTTCTATAAAGATCGGTGTTTTCGGACAGATGTGAAAATTTATATGAAATTAGGCACAAAGCATAAAGTTCTATAAAAATTTAATTAACTATCCGTCGCCCTTGAAAATCTTGACTCGCACGATGTTTGTAAACAACAAACACGTGTTTCAAGATGGCGTCGTTTTGTTTATAAAATATTCGAAATGAAAAGTTTTTTCGGTAAATGCGCGACAATGCCGTTTGGATTGAAGCGAAAGTTTATAATACGAGCACTTCTTTAGTTTTGTTTTTATAGAAGACGAGACACTTAATAATAATAAGATTCACACACTTCTCACGGTGTTTGTAAACAATTACCGCGCACTCAAAATGGCGGCGGCGTCTCGCAATCAAAATAAACACGATAATTATCCGTTATACACAAGAACTTGACGTTTTAATGACGTAAATTAAAAGAACTAAATATGTTTTCAAAGTTTATAACACTATCTACGATATACTGCCCAGGAATGAATACGATTTTTTCGAATTGATCGGACAAAATCAACGAACGTCGTTACACGATGGGAAAATGACGCTTTATGAACAACCCAAATCCATGGATGACCGGATACCAAATCAGCGGAAACGGACAAAGCGACCATAGAGTAGGACACTGACCCAGGAATAGACAGTAGAAACCGCGATAACGGAAAAGAAAATGAACGCTTCTCTCATGATGGACTCCAGAAATCAATTCAGAACACATAATAATAAATTTTGATAATTTATATAGCGCCATTTTTGTAAAATACTCAAAAGGCTCTTAGAATGACGTAGATGATGATGATAATATTCGAGATATCCAAACGGTTTTGGAAGAAACACGAGAATTGAAAAAAAAGTTTAAAAAATATTATGATTGAAATGGGCATGTCACTTTTAAATATGTGTGGAAATAAAAACAACTTGTACGGCCATTTAATTTTAAACGGATATGTACTTCGTAACTTCCGTCACACTGCTTTGTTTATTTTTTAACGAACAACTGACAGAAAACCGCATGGCGGTAAATCATGCTTTACAAGTGAAAACAACTTGACAACTTGAGTGATAAATAACAAATTGAGTTATGACTTTCCATAATATAAAATACTAAAATAGACAGAATCAACTGAAATAATTTTGAATGTGAGCAATGCGAGATTTTTAATCGGCGGCCATCTTGTGGCGTCTGTCAACTTGAAGTAACTGACAGAAGTAACGCGCCGGAAATTCAACAACGAAATACTCCAGTACTTGAGGCGTAATGACATAATTCACACGATAGTTATTAAATATATTTCAGCGAGAGAGGCACAGAGATAAGTAAATAATCGTTATGTACAAAAATAAATAATTTGCGAAAAAACGAAGCGTAGTTATAACCGGTAAAATATGACGGCGTCCTTTTCAAATGTCGCATATAAGTTTCTCTCTCACTCTACTGAGCGATGATGGGAGGAAGCGAGATAGCAGATCTGTAA